>NC_047674.1:56855443-57117943 GCF_011762505.2 Arvicanthis niloticus | reverse complement strand
GGGTTTGATATCTATGAGCATGTGTGTAGGTAAAACATTATGTGAGAGATAAAATTATGTGGCGGAGGGGGTGTCAGGGTAGCTGAAAAGTGTCATTGTGATTTAGTGTGTGTACATGTATATACACATACATGTGTTTCTCTATGTGTGTATGTATATATGTCTCTGTATGTGTGAATCTGTGTGTGTGTTGGTATAATAGATAAAACTCTATTCATATCAGTCACTACTCTGCCCCCTCACCCAAATGAAACTGGAAACTTCTAGTTCTTTGGAAAGTTAGTTATGAAAAATGATGTTTTGCTGGGGCACACAGATGAAAGTATGTCTTGCTAAATAAAGCAAACACACACAAACAGACCATTTTCCTGAAGCAGACACAGATGAAAGGATGTTTTGATATAGTAAACACATAAAAGGACCCAAGATGAAGGAGTATAAATATGACCCCACAGACAATGAGGGAAGAGCATTGAGCTTTGGTTTGGTTTGCTCCACCTCACTATTCTTCTCTAACGACATGCATGTATTGGTTCCCATTACATAGCATTGTTGAGCTCAATTGTGATAACTCTGACGTTGAGAGAAACTTGCCCAAGAACTGTTCGTGACATTCTGGCAGCAGCTTGATGTTTCTGCAGCCTCACTTCAGGCCTATTGTTGAGCCTGGAGGTTTCTTCCAAATTGAACTACAGCTGCCTGGTGTCTGCTTGCTGAAAGGACTGGACTGTAGTTGCTAAGTTGTATTTGGTGTTTGCTACAGGACTGAACTGCTGCCCCAAAAGATCAAGCTCACCCACCAAGAACTATTACAAGTCCACTTTTCCCATGTCCTACTACCTCTGCTGGGTGGTGGGCTAGAGGAGAGGTTGAATTTTTATTAAATGTAGGTTGCAAAAATCTATGCTTACACCCATATACCTAATCCTCTGATGTTCTTATAGACTGACTTCTTGTAGACTATGTCATGTTTGGTCTACTATTTCCCAATGACACAGTTTGCATCCAAGAATAGGTCAAGCCTTTAGGTTGAATGCCACAACTCACTCTCTGGTTTCATACTGTAATGGTTAACCCCCGTTGTCAACTTTACAGGATTTAGAGACACCAAGGAGACACTCTGTAACTGTAGAGGGGTTTTCTAGAAGATTAACTGAGGAGGGAAACTCTGCCCAGAATATGGGCAGCACCAACCCATAGGTTGGGGTCCCAGACAAATAAAGAAGGGAAAAAAAGATGAGTACCAGTGTCCCCCTCCTATGGTTTCTGACTACAGACAGCATAACCCATAACCAGCCATTTTATTCTCCTATCACTATGCCTTCACCTTCCTGAGGGCCTACCTAAACTCTCAGACTGTGAGTCAAAATAAACCCTTGCTTTCTAAAGTCCTGTTGGGGGTATCTTGGCACCATAACAAGTCAAGTAACTAACATACAAGGTCTCCCATCTCCATTCATATTTCCCAGCATCCCTTGCAGCTAAGTCTAAGTGTTACATTTTGGCAAACACATGGGAAGAAGTCATATGTGGCAGACTTTTAAGAGCAGGGATGCATCCCCAACATGTTCCTTCTGTTCTGCACGAGCCTGTGTAGGGATTTACCTTGGGTGTCTAGAGGACAATACATCAAAAGCAAGTGTCTTTACTAGTGTGACATGCTGGATGGGAGAAAGCTCAAGGCATTAAACAGTATTGCACTGTTCTGTTGAAATAGTGAGACTTCCATGCCTTATACAGTTCCCTGGTAAGATGAGGAGATCTGAAAAGTCTCTCATTTGCCAGTGACCAAAACAAGAATAAACGTGGGTTTGTGTTAGTAGAAGTGACTAGTCTATGTCTGAAGGGTAACCCTTGCCTGTTTTAAGTTAGCAACCCCTCTTTTAGCTTCATAGTTCTTTCAGTCTCCAGCTCCCCAGAACCAGCCATTTCAGAAGCTTGTCTCCCTTCCCTCCATCAGAGACATACCACTGTTGCCTACTGAGCTGCCACACTCATTTAGTGAGGTCCCGTTAACAACCTGCTTCACTTCTTGTTTTTGCACCTGTATCACCCAGCTTCACAGCCCCACATCTACAACCTATTCTGGACAGCCTCCACATCTCACTCCCATAATAAACCAAATCCCATTAAACAAAGGCAGATAGCCTGTCAGCCAGCATCATGTAGGCCCATGAGCCTCAAAGTGGGCTGTTTCCTTTCCAGGTAGAAAGAAACTGGGGCTGGTTCAGTGGCATACATGTGCACACCCACCGAGTTCTTACCCTGTGACAGCATGTCTAGTCTATGCAGTGGTAATCATAGATGGAGAAACTTAGCCCCAAGTAGATGATCACTTTCTCAAGTTCCATCCAGTCAAAAGTGGCTGGGCCAGTGTGACAAGCCATTCATCCCTCTGTATCTGCATGTGCTGCATCTCCAGACTCAACATATTACTCCCTAGAATTATTTGAAAAAAGTTTCTGAATATATATGCATGTTGTGCTGCCTATATTTGTCTCTGTGTGTGAAATGTGTGTGTGAACATGTTTGGGTGTGTGCATGAGAGTCTTTCAAGTGCATATGGAGGCCAGAGCCATATTCTTTTTGGAGATATAGTTTCTTCATTGAACTTGAAGCCCGATGACTGGCTAGAGTAGCCGGGAAACTCAGGGATCCCCTGTCTCTGTCCTGCTTGTGCTAGGCTTACACATATATACACACTCTTATTTGCTCTGCATTTTACATGGATAATGAAATCCAAACTCAGGGATTCACTTTTGCAAGATAAACTCTTTGTCCACTGAGCCACTTTTGCAGATCCTGTATATGTATATGTATATGTATATGTAGATGTATATGATGTATATGATGTATTTGAATATGTATGTGTATGTATATGATGTGTATGTATATGATATATATATATATATATATATATATATATATATATATATATATATATATATATGTCAATATTCCTGAAACAAGCAGCTCTCCAATTATTTCGACAGTATTGACATTGTTTTCAGTATTTAAAGAGGTGTGTAGGAAGGAGTTACAATGTGCTGAGGTACTGTGCTGGTTGCATGCCTATAAAGCACTTGAATGTGAATTTGAGTGTGTTAGAGAGGTTTCCTGTAATCATTTGTCTTCATATACCAAAGAATAACAATGCCGTGGTATCCTGAGCATCAGGGTAGAATTAGAGCATCTGTAGAATTAGAGCTTGCCAGGAAGCACATTTTAGTGTTAAAGCAGACTGTTTCATAACAACTCACAGAGAAAGAAATACACACATAACGGTCCCAATGGACATTTATTGATGCTTACTAATGTTGAAGCTATTCTGAATATTTTGTACATGTTAATTTGATCCTTTTAGCAATCCTATGTGTAGGGATGGGGTACTATCATCCATCCCTATGAACCAATGAAGAAACCAAAGCTTGTTGAAGGATGGTGACTTGCTCAAAGCCACACAAGAATAAGTTGATGTTTAGCCAAGATCTGAAATCTGGATTCAGTTATCAGAACAGATAATTTTTTTAAAGCTGGGTATGAAGCTTGCTAGTCAGCCAGTATAGCCAAAGGGCGAGTTCCAGATCATCCAGAGACCCTTTTGCAGAAATAAAAAAGAAGAGGGGCTGAAGAGATGCCTGAATGTTATGAGTACTTGCTGCTCTTACAGAGCGCTCAGGTTTGGTTCCCAGTACTCTTGCTGGGTGATTACAACCATCTGCAACATCAGATCCCAGGTATCCAGTGTCTTCTCCTGAATGCTATATAGTGTCCAGCATATATGTGACATACAGATTATACATTTATATACAGAAATAAAAAAATAAGAACAAATCTTATAAAAAGATAGTTGAATGATGCTCCTGAGGAAGGCCATCTGAAGTTGACCTCTGACCTCCACATACACCTGTACATAAACCTGTACACAGTCAAACACACATATGCTCTTATACACATAACCCAAAATACATGCACACACATACCCCAAAGAATATATACTGTAAAACAGCCATGATGGAGACTATCTGAAGTCAAGTTCAAATCCTATGCCATGGTCTGCTCGCTAAGATGCCTTCATGGGACATTCTTTTGGGATGGATGGATGGATGGATGGATGGATGGATGGATGGATAGATGAATGGATGGATGGATGCTAACATGGCTTTCTGCCCTCAAGAAGTGCTGGGGAAGCCTGCTCTGATTCTAGCCTCCAAGCACACAGCACTCGTGTGGATACTCTCAGGTATGAGCTGTCATTTTATAATGAGGATACTAAGGGTAAATGAGGGTGAGCACTGACTGAAGCTGCCATAGGGATTACTAGGCTCCCGTGGCATCCTGCCCTCTGCTTCACTCTGTGAAGAGATGTCTTTTCTACTGGTGGGCAAGAGAAACCCACTCAAAATGTGTCTCTGTTGAGTTTCTATGGATTCTCCCAGACACCCCTGCCTATAATAAACAAGCTGACAAAGACAAAACAAGGCTGTAGAGACAAAAGAAATAAGCAGGAGACATTTCTGTCCCACCTTGGGGCGGAGGGGTGGTCACAGGAAGCTATGGGGGGGAGGCTGGAGGATAAACATTCTGTGTCCCCACCCACCAAACATCCCATGTTCAGACCAGGCAATGAGCCTCTGAATCACTGAGTCCTGTGTGAGCTGGGGTAAGTCACCTTCACACTCTTGCTTCAGCCACGTCTGATGTTCTAGAATGCTGCAAGTATATCGCCAGAATGAGCTGGTTAGGAGGGGACTGCTGACAGATGTCTATGCCAGTAGGTCCACAACCACAAATATACACAAGGTTTAACACACAAGCTGCTTGGGCTCTGGGTTTAAATCCTCTACAACCCACTGGCTGTGTGGTTGTCACTTCATGTCTCAGACTTCCGGTCTTCCTGTTTGTAAAATAGTTTACAACCTTGCTTACAATTATATGGGGATAATGTATCAATACGTGTCCACTGGCCCATATGCTTGTGGGGGCGGGGGGCTGTGTGTCCTCGCATGCACATGTTCACTGGCCATAGGGATCGCCAGGCAAGAGAAAGCAACCGAGGCTGTAGTCAGCCATGAGTCTAAGGAGTAAGCCATTTGGAATCATAGCCTCAAGGGGAGCTGTCCAGGGTAGCTAGGCCCATAACTTGTCTACCCATCTACTTTACCGTGTCCTTCACCACCTCTGCTCCTTCCTGACCTCCCAGTAGATGCCCTGCTCACAGGCAGGTTGGCCAGATGTACAAAAAGCAGCATGGAGTGGAGACATAGAGGTCCCTGGGGCTCATTGGCCAGACGGTCTAGACAATTGGAGAGCTCTAGGTTTAATGAGAGACTGTCTCAAAAATCAAGGTGGACAACAATAGAGGAAGCTACCTGTGTCAACTTCTGGAAAGGGCCATGTCTCTGTGAGGCAGATGGAGCTGACGGCGTTACCTCCAAGGGCTCTCTATAGCTCAAAGGTTTTCAACACAACTGAAGCCCAGAGCCAGTTTTATTTGGAGTCCCCCGAGGCCATTACCTGCTTTCCCTCCCCTTCTGCCCACAGGATGCCACCACAGGCTGGGAGAAGAGCAGCCGCTCCTGGCAGTGGGTGATTTACTGATGTCTTTATCCATGCTCTGATATTTCACAGCTCCCAGGGCTTTGCTGGAGTAAATATGACCTTTTATCCTTTGCTTTGTTTAAGACTCAAGGTCAACAGTCCAGCTGTGATCTACCCGTGACTTTGTCTGCCAGACAGCCTTGCATCAGAAACTCACACCAGAGATTCATGGCTCCACTCTCAGTTCTTCTTGCCTGCCTGGCCCATGGTGCTAGGGGCAGAAAAACTGTGACTACGTGGCTCTAGGGGAAAGATGGCTCTTGGAGGGCTGAGGCCAGGCCATTACTCTCTGCTGTCTGCACCAAGTCTGCCTGTTGTTAGGGTCAAGGCATGGCCTGGTTTTTTGGATCTGCTCAGAGGTGGTGACAGCAGCAGCCAGTGTGGCCATGACTCAAATAGTAAGTTATAAATTAGAACACCTGAGGGCTCTGCCATCAGTTCTGTCTCTGTGGAGAAGACCTGCATCTACCTGACTCAGATGGACTCTTCCAGGTCCTCTAAGCCACATTCTGCCCTCAATTCAAATCTTTGTTCCTTAGATGTCATTAGCACTGCTTGAAAACTTCTACTTGTGCAAGTGCCAACTCCTCTGAAGTACCCGCCCACTTTCTACTTCTCTGTGGGTGGATGGCAGGAGAGTCAGCTGGGCTCTACATTTTCTGTTTTCTCATGGCATCTCAACTGGCAGTGGATGATAATTCTGGGGGTGTTATCAAGAAAGAGAGTAAGGAACCGGATAGTGTGAAAGTGAATGGAGTCATTGGCCTTGACTTAAACATCTAATCTGTAACCTCCACCCCCAGAACCACCTCACACTTCAAATCCTCTCTTGTCCTAGGAGAAGTAGTAGGCCTGGGTTCAAACTCTCTTTCTCAGGAGGTCAGAGACTAAGAGATGAGCTTAGGGTACATGCCAGGTCCTTTTGTTGCATCTGAGAAACTATTCACTGCTGAGCCTTCTGGAGGATGTCTCCTCTCAACACACACACACACACACACACACACACACACACACACACACACACACACCAGATCTCTCTAGGTGAGGCCTGTCCTTAGGCTTGGCCCCAAACTTATCTTCATACAGGGACCACCACAGCAATGTGGATAGTGGGAGTGAGGGGTGGGGGGATGGGTAAAGGAGAAGGCTAGAGTGGATGAACTTGGATTGTCTCATTCTTACTCTGGTTGTTTTTTCAGACTATGAAACTTGAAAATAAACAAACAAACAAAAGTCCCATTTTAAAGTCAGAAGAACCAAGTCCAAGATGGCTGTGCTGATCCTGGAGCCGGATAGAAACCAAGGACCTTGGCTTTTCCCTTCTCCTCACCCCAGGCTCTCTCAGGCTTCTGACCATGTATGTCCAGGAAATTCTCTCTGCTTTCTGCAGCTGCTAAGAGTTCCGCTGTGCCCTTCATAACATCGGCTTCCTCTACTGTCCATTCCCCAAAGAAATCACCCCAGTCCCTCCCAGTTTTCTGCCTATTATAGAAAAACAAAACAAAAAACAAAACACCTCTAATTGCAGGATTTCGGGTCCTTTGATCTGTGATGGTCTGGGACAGGCTCCTCTAAGCCTTCTCACATGTAAGGTGAGGAGAGCAGAGTCTGAGTCTCAGCCACAGCCCACCACCTGGAAGCTTCCCCAGTCTCTGTCCTGAGGCAGAGAGAACCGCCGACTCCCAGCCACACCCACATGGAGTTTTCCAAGCTTTTCCACTCAGACCTTCTTGGCAACAGTCTAAGCCGGGGGAGGAGATGAGCACAGGCTGGGAGCAGCCTTGGCATCAGCTCAGCGAGCACGAGGTGGCATTTTGATGGGTGGTAAAAATATCTCCCAAGTGTTCAGGGCCAGCTGCCACCCTACCAGCATCATAACTTCTCAGATCCTGTCCCCATGACCAGGACCTGAAAAGCCCACTCTGTTCACATGTCCCAGGGGATAGAACACAGGTCACCAAGCCCATGATCTCTGGCCACTCTTATACCTATAATAGCTGCTTCTGTCACCATGGCCATATACTAGCACAAGAAGCCTTTAAGCTTCTAGGGAAAGTGAAAGGCTGTTAGAAGGGCTGTGGCCTGCCTAATGGGCTAATTAAACAGGATCATAAATAATGACTATCAGGGCTGCTGGGATGTGGCTCTGTGAGTAGAGCAGTTGCTTAACATCACACAAGGCCCTGGGGGTCCATCTCCAGCACGGCATAAAGCAGGTGTGGTGATACATGATACGTGCCTGCGACCCCAGCATTTGGGAGGAAGAACTGGGAGAACAGAATTTGAAGGTCATCCTTAAGCTACATAGAGAATTGGGTGCCAACCTGAGCTATATGAGACCCTAATAAAAAAATCTTGTAGTCATAGTGAGAAAAAATAAAAGGAGGAGAGAAACACATAGAAAAACATAGTGAGGCACACTGACAGAGGAGCTGGGTCAGCAGTGCAGTGGGAGGCCGAGCTACACACTGAGAAGTCAGAGTGCCTGCTCCCCACTAGGAGTTTTTCAGGGGCCACAGTAAGGTTCCCCAGCAGAGAAAAGCATAGCCGAGGCTCTGTCAGAAGACTCAACATGGCCCTGTCTGGAGACATCTGGCTTACTCCATCACATCCTGGTGGCCTTTGCATATATGTGGATGCTATGAGACAAGAGGCTCTCTAGATACTGCAGGGCTCTCACCCGTCTAGAACTAATCTACTCCATTCATCTTCTCCCTGAATGTACTTTATGACCACCATCCTTCATCACAACACACCTCTGCCCTGCTTTCAAATCTTCAGTGGCTACTCCTCCTGCAAGGTAAAGTCAGAGCCTTGCTCTGGCCTCTGAGGTCCTACCGGACGTAGTCCTGTGCCCCACCCTCATCCCCAGCTCGCTCCCTGCCACTCTGCCCCAGATACCAGGGAGTCCTTGCTGCCTCTCCAACAGGACACACACATTCCAAGGGCATTTGTGCACGCGGACTCCTCCGCCTGGCTGTTTCCATCACTTCAGGTCTCTGCCCCCGTGCCACTCCTCTGAGATGCCATCTCTGGTTGCCCACATAAAACAATAGCCCGAGGCTGTCTCTTTGCTTCATTTTTCCTAGTGCACATTTAAAATATAATTTTAGAACTGGGTGTGGTAGCACACACCTTGAATCCCAGCACTTAGGAGGCAGATGCAAGCAGATCTCTCAGTTCCAGGACAGCCAGGGCTACAGAGAAACCCTAGCTAGAAAAAACAAATTTTATGTTAAAATTAATTAATTGATTAAAATAAATAAATAAATAAATAAATAAATAAATTTAAAAAATAAATAAAAATTTAAAGATTTATTTTTACATATTGACATACGTACACATATACATATATCTCATATACATATATACACACACATATATGCATATATACACACATATATGCATATATATACATATATAATACATAAATACACACACACATATATATATTGTATGTGTGGGTATGTGTATCAGAGTGCAGGTGCCATTGGAAGCCAAAAGAAGAAGCAGAAGAAGCTCCAAGGGGCAGCTGGAGTTACTGACTAGTGTGATCTGCCCAGTGTGGGTGTCAGGAACCAAACTCAAGTCCTCTGCCAGGGTAGTACCTACTTTTAACCTGAGCCTCTCTCCAGCCTCTAAAACATTGTTTTGTCTTTTAAGACAAGGTTTTACGTAGCTCAGGATGATTAGACTCAAGAGTTTCAAGATGACCCTGAATGTCCAATCCTCCAGCCTCTACCTCCGGGTTCTGGGATCAGAGGCACACACTACCATATCCAGTGTTTGTGGTGCTGAGAATTGAACCCTGGGCTTTTTTGCACACTGTGCAGGTACTCTAACAGGCTACATCCACTGCCCGTATTTTAAATTCTTTCCCTCCTGTCCCTCTCCCTCATAGGCCTGAAAGCTTCTTCGAGACTAAGCCTTTGACTACATTGTTGCAACCCAGGGGTCTTGTCCAGATACTCAGTAACTATTTTCTGACTTCACTTTCCTGCAAAGAGGGACCACACCCTGCAACTGTAACCAGTTATAGCTGGTTCTGTTAAATTGTTTTATCACAGCAACTGAAGTGAAAGCAAAGCAACCAGGAAAGAGCAGAGAGCAGATCCCGATCCTTGTACCAGCAGTTTACACTCAGTCTAGAGGTATAAGTGCCTCCCAGGCTGCTCTGCTGGGGTCTGTCTTCCCACAGGCTCTGCAAATTGTCTCTTTGGAGAGTTCAGAGCTCTAGTCTCAGAGCCAGAGAAGAGGGGCGCTTGGTACAATGAGGATGGACCAAGAGCTGTGGGTATCTCTCTCTCTCTCTCTCTCTCTCTCTCTCTCTCTCTCTCTCTCTCTCTCTCTCTCTCTCTCTCTCTCTCTCTCTCTCTCCAGATAATAGGAACCTGCCCCAGCTATGGACTGCAAATTCTCCTGTAGGGCAATGCCAGTCAAACATACAGGTATGCCATGGCATGAGGCTGTGACCCCATCAGTGCCTGGGGAGGCCTTAGGGACTAGAACATCAGATGCCCAGCCTGAGCCAACACAGGAGATGCTGGTGAATGACACAGCAACCAAGAGGATATAAAATACATCTGAGTTGGAGACACGATGCTACAGAATGTCAGACAGAGGTCTAAATCGGCCTGCACGCCCCTACTGTCTCAAAGGTGCCAGGTCCTATGAACAACCCTGGGAAGGGCTAGCTATCCAGCAGGTATTTGGTATTTGATACTGCTCTGAGACCTGTGGCCACCAGTGCTGTCTTCAGGTTCCCGATGCTTGCTCCCTCAGGCTCTATTACTCCCACACAATTCAAACATGCATGGATACCACAGGGCTGCTTTACTCTTACTAGGAGAGAAGCAGATGCATTTTGGTGGAGAGAGAATTAGAGCTACTGTAACTGCAGGGATGTTCCCAGTCAAAACTCTCTTCTGGAGTAAGGGGGATGGACGACAAGGAGAATTGGTCACTTCTCAAACTTCTCAACCCACTCATATTTTCTGCTAAGTAGCCCCGGGTGGCAGTTTCTTGGTAGAACCAGGGTTTGGGTTGGCACCCTTGTTTCAGGCTTCTGCCAACACTGCTCACACTTGAAATTATGAAGAAGTGATACTGATCAGAAAAAGCCCCCAAACAGGCTGCAGTGGGTGCCTGGCCCGGTTTTCCAGGACATTAGGGGGCATTAGTAAAATGACCCACTGGGCGAGGCCTGGGGTGGTTGGAGCCAGGGTTTACTCTTACCCTTCCTGTCCCTTCTACTTGTGGGTACATGATTTCAGTAGGAAGAGAAGTCATAAACCTATGTGTCCTCAGGAAGGCTGACTTGATGTGACCGCTCACAGTGGCACTGTCCCTGTCTCCCCAACTTCAAATGACACATATTTCTCTCTTTCTATCTGTGGGTGCTCAGCACCCCTTCAGGAGAAGCCAGCCTGCCTGGGGACATAGGCAAGTCCTGAGCACAGGCAGAGGACCCTGCCCCTCGCATGCCCTTCTCCCTTCAGGAAACAAATATCCTGTTTTGTTCCCTACTTGTCTCCAAAGTCAAAAATGAACTTTCTGGGTGGCAGAGAGCAGGGAACTGAGATGTGACCAGATGGAATCCTGGTGGTGTAGACTCCATCTTTATATCCCTTCTCTGGGGTGGGGGATTGGGGGGGCGATGGTGCAGCAACAACAGCATAAAGGTTAGTATTGACTGTCAGCGTGGCAAGTTCTAGAACCATCAAGGAGGCAAACCTCTGGCTAGTCTGTGAAGAAGTTTCTGGAATGGGCGAGCTGAGGAAGCTGCAGGAAGAGCAATTCAGTAAGTGTAGTCAGCACCACTCAGTGTATTGGGGTACAGGACTTAGAAAGATGCAGAAGCAAGCTGAACACCGGCATCCATCTCTCTCGGCTCCCTGACTCGATACAATCTGACCAGCGGCCTCACGTTCCTGCCCCAAACCTTCTCTACCCAGGCAGACCTCCAAGACAGGACCTTCGAACTGAGTAAGAGTCAACCCCTCCTTAAGTGAGTTTGGTAAGTTAAGCAATCCACTCCAAGCCCTGAACAGCTCACCTGTATGCTCCATACTCTAGAAGTGAGGTGTCCCATCAGCGAAGAAACTGATAGAGCAGAAAGAGCTTCTGTGTTTGTCCCCTCAAGGGGGACAATATACCTCATGGTCCCTCTTGTCTCTACATTGAAGTGCTGGACACATCACACACAGGGTGAAGGCAAGCCTGTAGCCTGGCTGGTCCCACTGAGCTGTAGGTTGGGAGCTGGCTATGCCCCGGGCCCTCTCTGGGACTGGTTCCAACATCTCATCTGCTGACAGATGTTCCTGACAGCTCTTGGAGACAAGTGTTCGTGAATGTCACTTGGGCTGATAATGACATGCAGGGCACTTAACCTCCCATGTCACAGTAGAGATGAAGCAAAGCTGAGATGGGCTGTTGCTCTCTCTGGGTGGGGGAGGGGCTGTTTTCCCCACCACCACCATGCTCACTGCTCTCCCCTCTGAGGAGTCCCCGTTGTTATTCTTTCCTTGAAACGTCTGACCCTGATGATGGGAGATGTGACTGTCAATCTTCCCCAGTCACATAGGAAACAAGCCAGAGACCAGCTGAGGACTAAACAATCTTCCCGGTGCCTGCCTGCAGGGCTTGCCTGTGCATCTGAGGAGAGAAGTACCTGGGGGTATCTAAAACATCTGATAACAAAAGAGCTTTCATGGCAAAAGTTTTCCTTGGTCACCTGAGATTAATCAGGTCTTCCCATCTGGTGAGAGGCCAGAACCTGGAATGTTCTGGAATGAGGCCTAGAACCACATGCATCAGACATTGCTCACAGCTCCCCTGCGGTTTGGTGGGACCTTTGGATATCAGTTAATGACATGGATCTGGGTGAAGCTATATTTTCTGAGACTCTAACATGATCACTGTCTCTGACCTCAGACTCTGGGGCTCAGATGCCTGGGAGATCCTAATATCAGAATACAGGGTTCTGCACAGTAAATGCCGCCGAAACCATGCTGTCCTGCTGAAGAAGAGTCATGGGCTGAAAGATTTGGGGTCACACTAGTTAGACTTTCTTATTTCTACACCCCCATCATTCCTGGGAGGGACTTAACTGGGGCCCCCAGAGCCCTGGAAACTCCCAGATTATCATGGCTGATACTTCAGCTCTCACAGGGCAGCTCTGGGGTCTGTTTCCCTTCTTCTGTTCATCGAGTATGGAATTTGCAGCCTATATGGGGTCAGACTCACTAGTGACCGTGGGAGGGAGATGTCTGCACTGGAGAGCTGGAGCAGAAGAGGGAGGCAAAGCCAGGTCCCTAGATCACCAGGGCCAGGCCATTCAGGAAAAGAGGGACCCTTCTGAGGGGAGGGCAGTGAGCATGGGGAGGCGAGGAACAGCCCCTCCTCCACCCAGAGACAGCAGCATCCCATCTCAGCTAACCTCACCTGTGAGCTATGCAAGGTAGTGCTGGTGGGATTTTATTCTTGTGATGGGCTAGTTCCTCTGTGTGTGTGTGTGTGTGTGTGTGTGTGTGTGTGTGTGTGTGTGTTGCTCTCTTCTATTCATAAATGCTTTAACTACATCAGAGGAGCTGGGATCTCTTTCTAAGTCCTTTCATCTTCAAGGTCAACTTTACCTCATCTCACATGGACTTCTAGAATCTAATTTCTTTGCTGGGCCATTCTGTGTTACACTCACTACAGCTCCATTCTGGCCATTCTGGATTAAACAGAGTACAGCTCTGCTCTGCTCCATAGAACCACAACCTCCCCTGACCTGAGCAGTGTGTGTCCTTGACACAGCAGAGAACTATGATGTCTCTTAACACTACACTGTTACATGGCTGTGATGTCCTTGTAAGCAACAACTTCAAGCCTGGGTAACAATTCCGAACAAGCCCAGTTCTCTTCACCTTGGAATTATGAAGCTATAATTATAGTGTATTCCTTGAAATAAACAGATAAATAACAAAGATGACCATGACAGAATATAGATAGATTATACACAGATACATAGACAATGATAGGTGATAGATAGATAGATAGATAGATAGATAGATAGATAGATAGATGGATGATAGACGGGTGGATAGACAATAATAAATAATAGGTGGATAAACAATGATAGATAGGCTGGTGGATAGATGGATATTAGATGATATATGTTACTTCTTTCTTTTTTTTAAAAAAAGATTTATTTATTTTATGTATGTGAGTACACTGTCGCTGTCTTCAGACACACCAGAAGACACACATCGGATCCCATTACAGATAGATGGTTGTGAGCTACCATGTGGTTGCTGGGAATTAAACTCAGGACCTCTGGAAGAGCAGTCAGTGCTCCTAACCACTGAGCCATCTCTCCAGTCCCATGCTACCTCTTTCTAGATGGGTAGAAAGATGCTAAATGACAGCCAGATAGGATGATGGAGAGGTGACAAGTAGATGTTTTTCTGGATACTGTGCTGTGTGTGTTCCTCTATCCAGCCCTCTGCTCCCGTTCTGTGATCTTTCTTGTTCAGATATGAACTGAGCAAATTGTCATCATGCAACCCCTGCGGTTTCTTCCTTCTCAGGGGAAACGTGCATTTTTCGAAAAGTCCAGTGTTCCTCTTAGGGTCTCTCTCTCTCTCACCATGAATTCCCTCAGTAATACCACAGAAGCTGCTCCTGTAAACCGTAGCCAGAAGCTAGGGTTCAAATTAAGGCTTATTAGTCAGCTTCCTGTGGTAATGAGGAAGTGTTTGAAGTGAAAGAAAACAGGTTTATTGAGTTCATGCTTCTGGAAGTACAGGTCTGAGATCAGATGGTCCTCCTGCTTTGGAGCTCCTCTGGTGAGCCAAAAGGCAATGACAGGAAACTGTCCTACATCTTTTCTCAGATAGATTATAGGTAGATAGATAGATAGATAGATAGATAGACAGACAGACAGATAGAGGATAGGTAGATAAATAGATAGTTAGACAGATAGTATAAATGATAGATTCTAGAAGATGGATGGGTAGATAGATGATAGAGAGATAGGCAGATGGTATAATTCATAGATACTAAAAGATGATAGATAGATAGATAGATAGATAGATAGATAGATAGATAGATAGACGATAAATAGATGATAGACAGACAGATAATAATGGATTAAGGGAGAGGAAGAAACTAGTGTGCTTTCAAGGGCATATCTCGATGACCCCAAGACCTCCCTCATGTCTTTATCTCAAATCATATCTGCCTTTTTCTGACTGTGTGACCTTGAGGGACTTTTGTGATATTCTCTTGTCCCTTTATTCTTGGTATGACCAGGAGGACTAAGTGAAATAGACTCTGGAAAGCTGTGACTCATGCAATCAGTGAGGCTGCGATCAGTGGTTCTGGTGATTGCTCCTGCTCTCCTCTGAGAGCACAGCCTCCTTGGGATTTTCTTCAAAGCTCTGGACATCTATCTTCCTGTAGATAAGGCTAAATGGAGTCTCTAACTTCTTTCTAATTCCTCCCCTCGGACCACAGAGAATATAATGACCTTGTTTTTGACTGTTATTACTCTGGCTCGTATTAACAATAAGAACAGAACCTTATATCCTGTGGCTGCTTAATATGAGTTAATACTACATGGAGAGCTTTCTTTTCTAGTGTGTGTGTGTGTGTGTGTGTGTGTGTGTGTGTGTGTGGTGTGTGCATAAACATGCATGTGCTAAGCTTAGCCAATATGCCAGGAATTAGCTTAGTTCCATATCCCAGTGCTGAACCACAGACACAAGCCATCCATCATGCTTGGCACTTATGTGAATTTTAGAGATTCAAACTCAGGTACTCATTCTTGTGAAGTCTCTTTAGACTCTATATGAGGTATTTTTCTTTGGTATATCATCTAGTCTTCATGAAAAGCCTTAAAGGAGTTACCCTTGACCTCTGCAGTTTGTTTGTTTTGTTTTAATTTCTAATGCTTCCTTTTTAGTCTACTTTGTTAATGTGTTTTGGTGCTTTGTTTTGTTTTGTTGCAAAACAGGGTCTCACTAAATAGCCTAGTATGGCAGTGAATAAGAATGCCCCCCCCCCCCCCAATAGGTTCATGTATTTAAATGGGTAGTCATCAGGGCATGGCACTACTTGAGAAGGATTAGGAGGAGGTGTGGCCTTTTTGGAGTAGATTCGGCCTTGTTAGAGGAAGTGTGTCACTAGAGGTGGGCTTTGAGGTTTCAGAAGCCCAAGCCAGGCCCAGGGTCTCTCTTCCTGCTGCCTGCCAACCCAGATGTAAAGCTCTCAGCTACTTCTCCAGCACCATGTCTGCCTGAGGGCAGCCATGCTCCCTGCCATGATGATAATGAACTAAGCCTCTGAAACTATAAGCCAGTCCCAATTAAATACTTTCTCTTACAAAAGTTGCTATGGTCATGCTGTCTTTTCACGGCAATAGAACAGTGACTAAGACACTTAGACTGGCCTGAATCTCACTACATAGAGCTGGCTGGCCTTGAACTCCCAGAGATTTGCCTGAATCCGCCTCCCGAGGCATTGGCATTAAAGGCCTACATAACCACACCTGGCTGGACACTTTCATTTTATTTTTACTCTCCGGACTCCTAGTCAACCAGCCAAGAGAATAGATTTGAATTTTCCCTAAAGCAACAGCAAGAACCCAGCTTCAAGGCCTGGTGCTGCTCCCAGTATTTATGAGCCTCTGGCGAGGGTAGAAGGTGACATCTTCATGACAGTGACTTGGCCACGCTGCTGACGTATGCCCATCTCATCTCTGCACCCTCATAACTCAGGCTTTTCATCAGTGCATGCCCCAGCCAGCCACACAGCTGGTGGCTTTTGGCTGATCTGCTTTTCATCAAGTCACAGCCGCATGTCAAATCCACACTTGAAGAAAACACACTTATTTTCCAAAAGGTCAGCCTCACAGGCTATGGAAAAATGTAAATTAAATAAGGTCTGCGTTCCGCCTCTGCAACTGACAAAGATAAAAGGTGTTGCTCACTTGGTACTGGGAAAGCTGCGGTCAAGAAGAACATTGTTATGTGCTGCCTATGAGAGAGTAGATAAATAATCAAACACAACAAGCAAGTGTTATAATTGACTTGTTAAGCCAATAATTCAACCCTGAGGAGAATATGTGGCGAGAACTGGCATTTCACCAAATGTATTTTTACTTTGGTAAATAAATAAATAAATAAATAAAATCATGTTATTACTTTTAATACTGAAAAACAAAGAGCGACCTAAAATTCTAGTGATTGAAGGCAACGGTTAAATCAACACAAAATATTTTAGTAGCATGGGGACTAAGCAAGCTGAGCCAGATGAGACCTCAAGTGGGGAAGACAAAGATTTAATAGTGCTGTGGATGGACCACGCATGCCGTTCTGAGCTGGTATAAAACAGAGACACTTCCTAGAGCCTTCCAGTTAGATCTGCATGGGGGGAGGGCAAGGTGGTTTTACTGCTCCTTCCACAACTTTCCTCTCCTAGGTTTCTACGAAGACTGTATTTCATCAATAGAAACCACACACACACACACACACACACACACACACACACACACTCACGAGGGAGAGAAAGACAGAGAGGCAGAGAGAAAGAAGCTTTATAACTTCCTTTTGAGAGAGAGTGTGTAACTTTATAACTGTCTTTTGGTACATGTATATCCAAGTTCCAGTTCTAACATCATCCCCTCTGCATGCTCTCTGCCTGGGCTCAGTAAACACCAGCTCAGGGCATTCTCAGCTCTGTTGTTTCCATGGTGTTCTGTCCCTCAAGGACACATTGGCTTCTTCCTTATCAGTTCTGTCCCTATCCAGACATTGATCACCCTGGAAGCCCTCTATGATGTGACTAGGGTTCACACACTGTAGCCTCTGGGGTCATGTGATGAAACCTGTGGCTCCATTCTCAAACTAGTCATCCTGTGAGCGCATCATGAACAGGACATTCCCTAAGCAGTAGGGGTATAGATCACAGGCCTCATTTTCACTGAAACTGGGAAGAGATTCCTCTGAGATCATCCAGGCAGGTTCCCGTGTCTGTCTATGGCTCCTGTGGTACGTAATTTTTTTCTATTGTTGTTTCGTCTTTTGAGACAGGATCTCACCATGAGGCTTTGACTGGCCTGGAACTCACACATACACTGGCTTAGGAATTGTGGTCTTCCTGCCTGTGCCTCCGGATTGCCGAGATTATATGCATGCATTAATATGCCTGGCTGGGGTATGTAACGCGACTGCCCTCGTGTTGTTAGCTTCCTTTTTGTCCAGGCCTCAGGATGACCCTTGACCTTCACAGCCACTTTCACAGTCAGTGTCATTGGCTCAGTTTCTGTGAAGAGCCCAGGGTCCAGAGGGTGGTGGGCAGGGGGAGGCTCCAATAAGACTTGGAAGGACCCCGTGAACCTGAGTCTCAGACAGCCAGAAATGGGCTAGCAAGGGAAAGCTCTTTTTTTTTTTTTTTTTTTTTTTGGATGGAAAAAGAAACAGAAAAAAGCAGACATCTCTGGAGGAAAAAGGCAACCCCAAGTCAGGACTCAATCTAGAGGAAAAAAGGATTTAAGGTAATGAGAAACTGAACATATGGGGAATTCATGAGGCCTTTGATGCAGCCAAGCCTGAAGTGGGTTTCTTTTAATGATTTGAGGTAATGCAGATAGCTCCACTACTGTTTCTCTCTGTCTCTGTCTCTCTCCCACACACACACACAAACACACATACACACACAAACAAACACACATACACATCTCTCTCTCTCTCTCTCTCTCTCTCTCTCTCTCTCTCACACACACACACACACACACACACACACCTCTGTGTGTGAGACACATACTCACACACTCACACACATGCTGACTCATGTTGATTAAACTCCTCTCCACCACAAGTCTCTAACAACTTGGGTAGATTACATCCACAGAACAGTTGAGGAATCTAGAACCGACCAAGAGAGGTGGAAAGCCAGACCATGCTCCTCAACTCTTCCCTCCTCTCATAACTGTCCACCTTGTCTACAAGGCGTCGGAGACTCCCCAGCCACTGGATTTCCCAATGGCTCAGCTCTGACGCTGCTCTCATATAGCAAGGAGCTCAGAAGTATCCAGCCATGCGGTTATCACACCTTCGCCCTCTCCTGGGAAGCATGGTCCTTCCACATACACACTTCTTCAGCTACTCTGATGGCAGCCCCTTACCTGTAGCAGAGGAACAGTTGACCCAGGATCCCCACAGGCACCCCTGGAGAGAAGGGAAACAGGAGTACAGGGCTCTAACCTCCCAGGCCTCCCCCAAGCATGCTCCTGTCCCACCTGACCACACTGCAGCCTCTGGCTCACCTGTAGATCAGTACCTCGTCGTCGGAACAGTTGTACTGCAGCTGATACATCTTTACCCTGGGTGCTGACTTGCTGACAGACCACTTGACCAGGGCAGATGTGGTAGTCACATCAGACACAAGCACAGCCCTCTCTGGGGTGCTTTTGGGAGGCTCCCCAGCCCCACTTCCTCCCCCTCCCCGGCTGGTCTTGCTGGAACCCGTGATGTCCGAAAGGCGAGACTTGGGGGGCGCCATCCTGCTAGTGCTGTTACTGAGGTGAGGGAGCTGCACAATGGAAACCTCTACGGTGGCTGTAGCCTCTCCTGCCGCGTTGGCTGCAATGCAGGTGAAGGGGCCGCTGTCCTGAGAGGTGGTAATTAGGATGTCCAGGGTGCCATTGTCATATACGGCAGTCCTGGAAGAGTTTCCTACCAAGCGATCATCGGGAGCAACCCAGTGGATCAAAGGGCTGGGGTCCCCAATAGCCTTGCACTTAAGAGTGGCCGCCTGGCCCTCCAGAACCAGCAGCTTGTGTGTGTGCTGGGTGATGAGAGGCGGCTCACACACAAACTCCTCCTCGCGAATATGCCAAAAATAACGACCCTTGAGACCTCCAGGGGAGCCACAGGTCTCCAGGTCGTCATCCCTCTCCAGCCTCCGAAGCCAGAGAAGCTCACAATTGCAGTGCAGCGGGTTCCCTCCAAAACTAAAGGACAAGGGTGGGGCAAAGGGCGTGGCAGTCAGCAAGGAGGCCTGGGAGCGGGCAAAAATAGGGTCTGGGGGAAGCTTCTGCAGCCGATTGGATGTGAGGTCCAGACGGGCCAGTTTCTGCAGGTCTGCAAAGGTACCCTCGGCAATGTGGTCCAGCAGGTTGTGGTCCAGACTCAGCTGATGGAGGTTGACCATGCGCCGTACAGAATCCCAGGGAAGACCGTGGAGATTGTTGTAAGATAGGTCCAGATCTTCTAAAGTCAGCAGGAAGTCTTCAAAGGCGTCATCAGCGATGCCGCCCAGCTGGTTATTGTTCACAATAAGATGCTGCAGGTTGACCAGGCCCCGGAGTGTGTCCTCCCCAAGGCTAGGGAGCCGGTTGCTGTCAAGGTGCAGGGAGCGGAGGCTCTCAAGGTCTAGGAAGGAGAAGGGCTGGATATGGCTGATGGTATTCCTGGACAAGGTCAGATCCACCAGCCCTGTCATGTTGGCAAAGTCTTGGCGGCCAATGTGGATGATGAAGTTGCCACCCAGACGCAGCTCCACGGTCCTACGGTCAATGTCAGGAGGCACAAAGAGGAGCCCCTTGGAGGGACACAGGGTCCCCAGTGACTCAGACAGATTCTGGCAGACGCAGTACTTGGGGCAGGCATCGACCACAGCAAACGCCATGCCAAAAGCCAGCAGCCCACCAAGCAGAGTCTCCATGGTCTGGTCACTCAGCCTCTGCACCTGGAAGGAGGGACACAACGTCAAGGTCAGCAGGTAATTGCCCTTATCAAGAGCTTCCTCCCTCCAAGGAATGTCACATCGCATTGGGGAATAACAGAGACAGGCTCTGCTCAGGCAAGTGCTCATACCTTTTTATTTAACTCTTCCGGCGCTTTGGTGCTTTTCTACTTTATCTTTTCTCCTCAGCTGGTATTATCTCCTAACAACTTGATTCACTGTGTGTTTTCAGATTGTTTCCTAAATTACACGCACCATGTGAGAACCATGCTAGCAGACCTTTTATATGTTTTATGCTGTGTCCCAAATATCTAGCATAGTGTCCGGAAGTCCTGAACAACCTAGTTACTCTGCTGGTACATGTTGGAGGGTGGGTGGACAGATGAGTAGGTGGTTAGATTTTAGCTGGATGGATAAGCAAGCGGACAGATGGGAGGATAATGGTTGGACGGGTGGGTGGCTGAATGAATAGATTTGGTGTTGGTATGTCTATAGATGAAAGGATAGATGAGTGGATGCAGGGAAGGATGGATGGGTAGATGAGTAGGAGAGTGGTTGATGGGTGTCTAGGTGGATAGATGGACCAATGAATGGATGGGTGGGCAGGTGGATGGACGAATGGATGGGTGGGCAGGTAGATGGATGGATGGGTGGATGGATAGGTGGGCAGGATAGATGGGTAGATGGATGAATGGGTGGGCAAGTGGATAGATGGATAGATGGATGGGTAGGCAGGTGGATGAATGGATAGATGAATGGATGGGTGGGCAGGTGGATGGATGGATGGGTAGATGGATAGATGGATGGATAGGTGGGCAGGATAGATGGATAGATGGATAATGGGTGGGCAAATGGATGAACGGATAGATGAATGGATGGGTGGGCAGGTGGATGGATGGATGGGTGGGTGGGCAGGTGGATGGATGAATGGATGGGTGGGTGGATAGATGGATAGATAGGTGGGCAGGATAGATGGGTAGATGGATAATGAGTAGGCAAGTGGATAGATAAATAAATGGATGGGTGGGCAGGTAGATGAACAGATAGATGAATGGATGGGTGGGCAGGTGGATGGATGGATGGGTGGGCAGGTGGATGAATGGATAGATAGATGGGTGAATGGATAGATGATGGGTGAATGGATAGATGGCTGGGTGAATGAATGGGTGGATGGATAGATGGATGGATAGGTGGGTAGGATAAATGGGTAGATGGATGAATGGGTGGGCAAGTGGATAGATGGATAGATGAATGGATGGGTGGGCAGGTGGATGGATGGATGGATGGATGGATGGATGGATGGATGAGTAAATGAGTGAATCTATAGATGGAGAGATGGGAGGTGGGTAGACAGGTGCATGGGTACATAGAGAGGTACACAGGAGGATGTATGACAGATGAATGGAGGAAATGAATGGGTGGGTAGATGAATTCATGAATGTGAGGATGGAAAGATGGATAGATAATATTATATTAGTGGCTCATCCATTGATAAAGAAGATGCTTGAGGTGTATGCTACAGTTGTCTAGCGAACTGCAGTGTTAATATCTTAATTGGTTCTAGAAAACTGTGAAATGAGATCAGAGCAGTGATCCTAGAGGAGACGGAGGAAGAGAGCCGCTCCTGGGAGAAGCCAGGGTCAGTGGGAACGGGCTTTGTGTGGCACTTCATCAAGACACGTCACTTAGATGCCAACTCTTGAGAGTTCAGGAAAGGCAAGATGTTAAAGGAACATTGTTTTAAAAACCTGACTGGTGCTAGTCTAGGTCCTTTTCCTAGATTCTGTCCATCTATACTGTTCCGTGGGCCTCAGGCGCACATTGTACAAGGGAGGATTGTCTGTGTGCAAGGACAGGAACTTGCCTCATAGCCTACTTGAGTCATTATTCAAAAGCCACCTTCTCATTGAGGCCTCTGATACCCTGATCCCCTATTCCCATCACACACACACACACACACACACACACACACACACACACACACACACACGTCCCTCTCCCGTGTTAGGTATATGCTCACTTACCTAGGGTGCTCACAGCCTTACATATTGTCCAGCACTTAGTAGGCATTTTTCTTGAATGGACATATCAGTCAGGAAAAAGACAAGGATTTTCTGGGGCTTCTGTGCCTCCTGACCTCACAATCTTACAGGATCTCCTTATTCTATGCAATAACGATTATGTACATTTTTTTGTGTGTGTGTAATGCTAAAACCAAGCCATTGGGTTGGTCTGTGAGAAAATCCTGTGTTGTACAGCTTCCTAAAGACCAGCATTTCTCAAATTGGCTTTCTCAGAGTGCTAATTAGGTTCCACAAAAGTAGCTTCAGAGGCCAATAAGCTGGGGACACGCTGCCCACTTGCTGGTTCTTGTGAACGCTCTGAACATGTTAATAAGTTCGGAAGAGCTGAAGTATTCTCCAGTAGGGAAGACACTGGATTGAAGATAGCTTGGTGCTACGTTTTTAAATTTGTGTTTCCTTTGTACATGTGCACACGTGTGTGTTCAGGCACACGTGTAACATGTGTACGGAGGCTGGAGGTTGGTACTGAATGTCATCCTCATCTGCTCTCTGCCTAATTTTTTACACTCACTGAGCCTGGAACTCACCCATTTAGGCTGGACTTGCCCGCCAGTGAGATTCAGCTTCCCCTGACCTCACCTCCCCAGACCTGGGATTGTAGGCACACATTGTGCCTGGGTGTCACATGGGTGCTGAGGACCTAAATGCAGTCCTTCTTGCTTACATAGCAAGTACTTTATCAACTGAGCTCTTGTCCCTGCCTTATTCTTATTTTGAGCAAGTTATTAGTATTTCAAGGAAATAGAACTCTGTATGTCTCAGGTTGAGTGTCACAGACACAGAGAAAGCAGACGGTTTACATATATATACACTACTTGATGATTTGAATACGATGTCCTCCATAGGTTTTGGCATTTGAACACTTAGTACCCAATTAATAGCGTTGTTTGGGAGGTTAAGCAGGTGTGATCCTGCTAGAAGCCACTGGAGGCAGGCTGTGGGGTTAAAGACTCACATCATTTGGCGTTCACCATTTCCTCGTGTTTATGGTTCAAGGTGTGAACCCTCAGCTTTCTTCTCCTGTCCCTTTGCTTTTTTCAGCCCCAACCCCCACCAAGGATTCTCAACTCTCTGAACTATAAGCCCAAGAAAACTCCTTCCTCCGTATGTGGCCTTGTTCATGCTGATGGTGGAGATTTCCTGCATCCTTGGTTAGGCTCTGCCGAGTGTGGACCTAGAAGACCAGAGCTTCTCTTGAGCACAGAGGAAGGCATCCGGTGGAATTCTCCTGTGACTGACAGTCAGAGATGTAGGCCCTTGATGGGACAGGGAGGGAGCAGGATGGTTGCTCTGCCTCTGCAAGGAGTTTCGTGACAATAGGTACTGGCAACAGAGAAATGATAAATATATACTATATACACATACCATATTTAAAAAAAAACAACAACAAAAAAACCCCTCTTCCAATCAAATGCTTGGTCAAGCAGATTTCAGTTCTGTTATGGTACCTCTTTAAAGGAAATTCCTCCCTTGAGGCCCTTCAAGGACCAGTAGCTTTCCCCACATTTCACCTGTAGATGGCGCTGTCCTGAGAATGGCGCTGTCCGACAGAAACTCACTATAAGCCTAATGTAATATTAGACTTCCCAGTGACAGTATTTTGTTAAAAATTAGATAAAGTTCATTTTAGTAGCATATTTCATTTCACCCACAATATCACGTTAATGTCACCAGTGCTGTTATCTACGAGATGTTGAATATTCTCTCATTTGTATAAAGACTTTGAAATCTGGTGTGTATTTCACACTTACCAGCACACCCCAAATGATCCTCCTCCATATGTGGCTATGGGTTCCCCTAATGATCAAGCCTGTGAACTACTGCTGTCTGCTGTCTGTTTTGTAAATAAAATTTTATTAGCACATGGCCCACTCGTTCCTTAGCATCTTTCTTGGGCCATCTTTCTTAACTATGTGGCAGAGGTGCAGGATGAAAGCAGAGAGCACAGGGCCAACAAAAGCTAATACTATTTGCTTTTCTGGTCTTTTCTGGAAGTTTTCTGACCTGTGTTCTAGAAGGTTCTATCCCTTTTCCCTTTCTTCATTAGGGTCCCCGGTTGAATCCCCCACATTAATTCCACATAATGCTGCTCCAGTCCCCTCAGGAGCAACTAAAGCCCAGCGAGTACCAATTACCACCAAACTCCTTGCAGAAGCAGAGCAATTGCGATGCCCCAGGGCCCATCAAGTTCCTACATCTCTCTCTGGCTGTCAATCACGGGAGACTTCTACCTGTTGCCTTCCTCTGTTCCTAAGAGGAGCTCTGGTCTTCTAGGGCCACACTTGGCAGAGCCTAGTCAAGGATGCAGGAAATCTTCGGCATCAGCTTCTGTCAGGAAGAGCTGGAGCTAGTCCCCAGGCTGTCTACCTAAGGCTTACGCTAGCATCTTCTGCTGGGTCCCCAGATCCGTCTCAGCCAGTCCTGCCAGTTCTGTGTGTTGAGAGGCTGATTCTGCAGCCTACCTCAGTGTAGTATGAATTGCAATCACCTATATATGTTTTGGGCCTCTCCATCCTTGACTTTTGTCAGCTGTTTCTGTTACACAACTGAGGTGGTAAAGGAAGCCAGGGAGGTGGGACTCACACCCTCATGCCAGGAAAACTCAGACTCCCTTGCTTCAAACATCTTTATCCTACCAAATGATGTTAAGCAAACCACATTAAAAAAAAAAAAAGTTTGTTGAGAATCAGCAAATGCCTAATGAATTCAAATGGGTGACATAATAGAGCTGGGTAAATATATTTTAAGTAACCAGCATGGAAGATTACTGACAGACAAGTGACTATTGAATCTTAATTAAAATTGTATTCTGAGAATTGTCGCTTAGCCCATTTCTCTAACAGCCAAACAAAAGGCGGTCTCACCCCCACTTTTGAAGAGGGGGAGTCAAAGGAAATGGATAAATTATCCTGATTCAGGCAGATAAAATGGGGGAGGTTTCCTGTTTGAAGCAGGGATTTGAACAAAGGCTGAGAGACAAGACCGGCCTTCAAGAGACAGGTGACTTCAAGCATCCCTGAGAGGTGTAGGTGGCAGAGGGGAACAGAGATTAGGAGACAGGGGCTGGCTTGGAAAGAGAGCTCTGAAAGCAAACAGGAGGGGCTGAAGCCCTGCTGGCCAGCAATACAAACAGAGGTACTGTGGATGGTCTATGCTATCAAATGTCACCATCAGCCCGCAGAGGAGACAGGCAGCCACTGGCAGAGGAGGCGGGACTGTCCATGAGGAGGCCACTGGCAGAGGAGGCGGGACTGTCCATGAGGAGAATCTCTGAGCCAGCATTGGAGCAGAGGGAGGAGAGACAGAAGTGAACCCACAGTTGAGCACTGACCCAGGATGGAAATAGTACTGTCCTGCTTCCACCATGCCATTGGATTTCTTTGTGTGGCACTCACAGTTCTACAAGGTGACAGCTCACAGTCTGTAAGGTACCCTTGTGTAGTGAGAACAAGATGGCCCCCTCTTACTGTTGGCAGAGCACCCTAACTGAGCAACCTTGCACAGTGAACAACCTGCTCCACCACACCTTGGGGCGCTGTGCACAGCTATCCATGTTTTAGCTACTGGGAAATGAGATTCAAAGCAGTTTGGACCCAACGGAGCACTCTCCTCCACCCTGGAAAGAATCGCCACTTACTCAGGATTGCCTGGCGCCAGTCCATACTCCAAGCAAAGGAGGCCCCTCCTGAGGCATCCATGTGCCTGGTGTGCCCAGAACTGGCAGCTTCTACTAGGGATCGCTTAGGAACCAGGGTTGGTCCAGCTGTTCCACTACATTTGAGCATTTATGTTTACAGCTCCGAGAGAAACTTGGAAGGAAGGCTGGGGTTCTCAGAAGCTGAGGGCTCACTGGCTCTGAAAGGCCCGCTTATCAGGCCCGGATGGCAGGGAGCGATCGAACATCGGCATACGCACATGCATACATGTACGTGTGTATGTACAAACATGCATATACATATGCAAACACAGAGGCATACTGGCAACGAATACAGAATTGTGAAGCTAGGCAGTTAGTTTATTATCAGTGCCTCTAAGTGAGAATTTTTTTAATTTTAATTTTATTATTTTTCAGTGTGCGTGTGCGTGTGTGTGTGTGTGTGTGTGTGTGTGTGTGTGTGCCTGTGTGTGATGTAGGTGGATGTAAGCACATGAGTGTGGATACCCTAGAGTTGAAGTCACAGGTGATTGTGAGCCACAGCACATGAGTGGGTTCTCTGGAGGAGCAGTAAGTGCTTTTAACTGCTGAACCATCTTTCCAGCTTCTGCAGATGGGAGTTTTATACTTAAAACAATGCGGGGATCAGTTAAAATGGGGGAGCAAGAGCAGTGGACCTGGGAGCAGAAAAGGAAACATCCTCTGGTTGATGGTCAGTCCTAAGGCCCAGACAGTCCCCACCCTCGACCCTCCATCCTTTTCAGCTCTCCCCACCCCCAGCCTCTCTGTCTGAACCACCAGGAGCTGCTTTCAACAGAAGAGGCAACATTAGCAGATGGCTGCTTAGATATACGCGCAGTCTCTCCGCCCTGATTTCCATTTAAAAGATATCTTAGCAACCAGCCTGAACCCCCACTTGCCCCTGAAGCCTGTGAATCTAGTGAGATGCTTTGTCTCTTGCTTAAGGTAAAAAGGGATGAGCCCCTCCAGTGTGCACCAGGTAGGAGGGTGGGAGGGGCTGGGATGGCCACCTGGAGGGAGGCAGCAGCCGGAGCCTTCTTTTCATCCAGACTTCCCCTGTTCAAGCTCCACTGTGCCCAAGAATCACACTGCTCACCCATGAGGAGCCCTGGAGGTTGTGTTCTGTCTAATAGTGGGGAGAGGAAACCTGACTTCCTTCCACTTGGGCTAGGAACACAGACACCAGAAGTTGAAGTCTGGGCCTCCATTTAAGGGTAAAAAAGACTGAGCTGGGACCTTGGGACCTGGTTTCCCAAGCACTTGTCTTGGCCCTGCTCACTAGACAGGAACCCTTTGGTGACCGACCTGAGGTGCTCCTGATCACATAGTGTCCCTCCCTGCTACTCTCAGATTATTGAGATGATAGGCTCTAAGAAACTGCAGTTTCCCCAGACTCCCAAGAAAAGACTAAGGTCTGAGGTGAGCAGAGAGGGAACTTACCTCCCAGGAAGAGATTTCAGTTCTGATAACTTCTCAGACCACAGACTGTGAGACCATAAGGGGGACAGCCCCCAGACCGGAACTTCTAAGCTCTGCATCCCTCTGTGTTCTAGCTAAATCCCATCAGGACCCCAGAGATGGATTTCTGGGGGAAGGTGGTAGATAGATAGAGGTCAATGAAGCACTTTGTTTCTTTTCCTGATGTGACCGCTAGTATCTCCTTTCTCTGCTTTTCATGCTGACTTGTCTCTTTAATTCTCCTACCGAGGACTGGCATCCTTAGTCCTAAGGATGTCAGCGTCCAGATCAGACCCTAAAACAACTCTGGTAACCCTTCAGGACAGAGCAAACAGTTTGTGGTGAGTTTGTTTCAGGGAAGGAGAGAGCTACATGTCTGAGCAGGGAGCCAGCCTTTGACATTGGATGCTGGAGTCTTAGCAGCTAGCATCAAAGGAAGGAGGGAAAAGAAGAAAGAAGACAATAGGAGGGGGTGGGAGAAGACAGAACACATGAATGTCCCTAGGAGAGGCTCCTAGTCCCTAGAGAGTCTTTTCTTGGTAGCTGCAGAAAGACACCCCCATATAGGATGGGTAGCAGCATCCCACACAAAGCCTCGGGGACAGGAACCACCTTCTAAAAGAGAGCCAAGAGAGGGAGACTTGCCTAAAGGGCAGTGGGAGCCCATTTAGTGCTGTTTGAAAGGCTCCATGTGAGATAAACACTTCTTATCAGAAGCCTGCTATTACGCTACAACTGCTTCCTCTTCGGAAGATCATATTATGCCTCCGTGTTAACATATCTATGCTAGCTTTTACTGTGCAATTATGTGTGCCTGCCTGTTACTCTTATTCACCTGGGGACCTTGTTTTTGGCAGGACCTATTTTGTTCGGTTCTTAGTTCCTGGTAGCAAGCCATGGGCTGAGTGAATTAATGGGGGAGAGTGAGTGGATGAACTGCGCTCCAGCAGGAAGAGTCCCAGTCCTCCGCACCTCTGACAGCCTGTATCCTCTAATTTGCCACAAGAGCGACCTTGTACCTGTGGGCCAGGCCATGAATGCTGGGAATGAATCCCTCAGAGACCAGTGTCTGACAAAAGCTATGGGACCTTGGCTTTGTTAGCCCTCAGTTAAGACAGCCTGTGCTGAGGCACATTCTACATCCCCTTGAGGGTCCTCAGTAGGCACGAGCCTCAGTTTCCTTTTACTGCAACCTGTTCCTCAATGCAGCCTCTCCCTGTCTGATCTCCCACTTCTCTTCCCGTCTTTCCCGAATCTACCACCTACATGGACCACTTACACTGAAGTCCTTGTTCCAAATCATTGTTCCGTTTCTGAGGACTGCTGGCCCCAAGCAAGCTTCATAATTATAACTGGTGTTAGGTTACATAAATTTCCAGCAGGCTAGACCCCAATGTATGAAAGATTCTGGGAATTTTTTTTCTATTTTAAAGCAGGAAAACCATTAATGGCATCAATGATTAATAAAACCCAGAAAGGAATGTAGTGGGGTAATGTTTGTCCCCCATATAATGGAGAGATAGGAATAGCTGGGATGGAAGAGACTGGGGAGGTGGTTTCATTGGTAAAGTGCTTGCCTAGTGTACACAACGCCCTGGGTTCAATTCCCAGCACTGCATAAAACAGGCCAGGCAATGCACAACTGTATTCTCAACACTAAGAGAAAGGAGGCAGTAAGATCCCTTTTAAGACATCATTGGCTATATAAGTTTAAGGCTAACCTGGGCTACATGAGACTTTGACTCAAAAATTAACAACAACAGTAACAACAACAACAAACCAGTAGGAACATCTGCCCTAGCCCTGACTGGGTCTAAGAAGCCGTAGAGATGCCCACATCCCTGTGTAAATGAATGTTGGGGGGGGTATTAATGGAGAGACACCCACACATGGTAGGGAGTGAAAATGACCAAGAACAAGGAGATTAGGATGCGAATGGAGTTGGGGTTGGGTTGTGAAATGTGAGGAGGCTGTGATGTGTGATGTGTGTGACTGAGCAAGCTCCCGAGGGTGTGTGAGGGGGTGTTGCATGAATGGAGGTGAGCAAGCAAGTGAACAGGTGGGTTCCTGTGACAGAGCGCTGTGTGGGCGAAGGAAGCTTTACACACATCCCTACACACATCTTGGGTGGGGGTGAGGCTGTGGAGAAGGGGTAGGGAGCGGGGCTTGCTTGCTCGCCGGGTGACGGAGACAAATGCCAGGTTGTGCGTTGTCACCTTCAAATGCATTAATCCTCGTGTAGTTTTTGATCTGTCCCGTTGGGGTTGCAGAAGGTCCATGGCTGGCAGCTCTCTGCATCAGTCTAGGCTGTGATTTCCTGTTTCCCCCTGTCAGCTTCCACCTGAGCTCAGAGGTAGGGAATCTCAGGTCACAGTGAGACAGAAGTTCCATTCATTCTCAATTCTCAACGATTTACCTCCAAGATCTGCACCTTATTTCACCGAAGTCGAAAGCCAGCAGGTAGTTCTAAGCACCTGAGTGAACCATTTCCCTCCCCACCTCAGAGAGAATGAAGACACACAGGGACTCATTACCCATTGCAAGGGCTCCCCTCTCTCACTGAAGCTCTCCTCAGCAGACTTAAACTCCAGGACCACGCCCTTGCCTTCTCCAAAGTCAACCCTACCCCAACCTTGCCTACCTCTATCTCAGAGGTGTCAGCCTCAATGGCTCTTCCATACCCTCAGTCCTCCCCCTAGTGCTCCACTCAAGGGAAGTTTTCAGACTGGTCCATGTCCACTCTGCAATCCGGCTAATGGAGGAGCACTGGGGTAGGTAATTGAAAGCAGCAGATAATCCAAAACTCATTTCCATTTCGCCGGGGAATGGTCTGTCTATGATTTAGTCTCCTCATTATGTCTGGCTCAGGCAAAATTAAAATTGGCTTTTCTTATTTAAGCCACCCAGGGTACAGGGCAGGCATGGACTAGGTGGCATTAAAGTTCACTGTGGCTACAGAGTGTAATTATGTGTTAGCATCTGAGCAAGATATCATACTTGAAGGTCACTTGAGAGAGCGATTGCATTTTTCCCAGCAGACTTAGGATCCTTGAAGACCAGGATGAGTCCTTCTCAACTTGGGTCTCTCTAAGGATAGTGTTTGTATCCCTTAGACTCAGGATCCTTCAGTCTGGGCTTCCTGAGAATAGGTTGTCTATCCCTTCATTATTATTTATTTGTCTATGGCTGACACCTTAAAGAAAAGGGGTGGGGGGAGGTCATTACTTGGGATTTACAGTTCCAGAAGATTAAAGACCATGATAACTGAACTGAGGCACACACCAGAAATTGCTGAGAACTCACTTCCTGAACCACAAGCAGGAAGCAGAGAATACACTCAAAATGGCAGGAGGCTTTAGAAACCTCAAGGCCCACCTATCAGTGACATACTTCCTCTAGCAAGGCCACGCCCCCTAATCCTCTCCTGACCGGCCACCCCCAGGGGATCAAGTCTTCAAATACCAGAGACTTATGGAGATATCTCAAACAAACCACCACACCCTGACTAGGGCTCCCAGAGACAGGCGGGGCTGCGTCTACTTTTATATCCCAAGTATCCATCTTAAAATAACGTCTCCTAGATCTGAAACCGAATTCTTGGTGTCAGGGTCTCTGGTGAGGCCTTTCCTGTGCCTGCATCACTGGTCTCATTAGGACCATAGACCACGCTGATAACCTGAAAGCTCACATTACTGTGGATAGCGCCTCATCTAATATACAAGCCTGTGGTTATTGTAATCTTACTCTGTAATTGGGCATTTGGTCTAACATCAAACACAGTTTATTTACTCTTGGACTGCTGATAATACAACTCATTAAAACAAAAAAATGTAGAGAGAATATCTTATATATTATATGGATGAATCACTTGTCAATTTAAGAGCCTCTGGCTTATAGCTTAAGCAGGAAATAGAAGGTGGGATGTGTCCAAGAGGAGAAAGGATTCTGGGATAGAGCCAGGTGCGGGAAGTCCTTGGGAAAGATGTGACAAGTCGGACACGTGGTACCTGAGCCCAGGTAACCAGCCACATGGCAGAATGTAGGTTAAAATAATTGGGTTATTTTACTTATGGTCTCATTAGAGTAAAGACTAGCTATGTGGCCAAGGTATTTGTAAATATATCTTGAGTCTGAGTCTTATTTCTGTGAGTGTGGGGCTGAGAGGAAAAATCAGGGCTTAGCCACAACAACAAAACAACAATAATTTAGAAAATCAAAATGACTTCTTAATGAGTGTTTATCTGTATGTTTCAGCATCGCCTGTTTGTGAAGTAGCAGGGTCAAAGACAATCTAGATTCCCTTTCCAAGGTATATTGGGGTGGGGTGGGGGGTCAAGGGACATCAGTCTTTCCTGCTGGTCAGTTTGGACTTGTAAGATACCCAGATCAACAAAAGCATGACTACTTTTCAGTAGGGACCATCTGACAAATTCCTTCCACAGGTAGGTATAAGTGACACAAATTCCTATTAGAGAAGAGGCCTGTCTGTGAAGGTCCCACAGCACTCTCTCCTAGCTCCCATCCTCTGGTCAGCCCTGGGTTGTTTCCAGGCTTATAGTAGAGGGCATCCAGGCTATCTCCACCCGAGACGCACAGAGGCAGTACCACCCCGAAGACTGGATATGTCTTGACCTTCCTTATCTTGGCTTCCACTTTGCAAAAGACCATTGGCAGATGGAAAGATGGCTCAGTCAGTGAAATGGTTGCCATGCAAGCATGGGGACCTGAATCCAGGTCCTCAGCATCCATGTAAAAGCCAGGTATTGTGTGTAGCTATAATCCCTGCAGTATGGGATAGAGGTGAGAAAAGAGGAGTCATAGAGCTTACTGGCAAGCCAGCTTACCTGACCCAATCAGCTTTTAGGTTTGGTGAGAGACATCATCACCATCATCACCATCATCACCATCATCACCATCACCATCATCATCATCATCATCATCATCATCATCATCATGATGCAGATGGAACAAAGAGATGGTTTAGCAGTTAAGAGTACCTGCCTCTTTTCCAGAGGACAAGGTTCAATTCCCAGCATCTTCATGGCTACTCACAACTGGCTATAACTTTAGTTGCAACCCTTCATTGGCCTATGGAGGCATCAGGCAAGCACACGGTCCATGTTCATACATACAAGTAAGGCACACATCCATGTAAAACCAGCCAAATAAACCATTAAATAAGGTGGCGAGTGACTGAAGAAGAAATGTATGCCGATGTCTAGTTTCTACATGCACTTACTACCTACACATATGTACCCGCGCACAAACACACACAAAGCAGGACATTTGGCCCATGCTTTTAACCCTGATGCTGGGGAGTCAGAGACTAGTGGATCTCTGGGGCTCATTGGTCAGCCCGCCGAGCTTAACCACACTTCAGGTTAACAAGACTCAGTGTCTCAGAAATAAAGGTGGATAGCACCTGAGAAATGAAAAAGTTGTCTAGTCTGTGTCCTCTACAGCCATGAACACACACACACACACACACACACAAGAACATGGTCATCCTTCCTGTTCAAGTTATGCAGCTCTTTTGTGTCCCCCAGTTTTAAGAAGAGGGGACAGAAAGCCTTATCTATCAGGATCCTGGGGTGGGGGTGGGGCATAGCAAAAGACATAATCAAAGGGAAGCCGAAAGGAAGCTTCAGGGAGGGACAGCTGACCATCAGCAAGCAGGTTTGGCGGAACCAAAGACGGTCAGCAGCAGAGTCTGGCAGCGGAGGGGAGCCTATTTACTCTGGCACTGCTAAACAGATGGGCAAAGCAGACCTCAACCAGGATAGGGGTTGGAAAAAGAGTTTCCCAGAAAGTGGACAGATACGACCCCCAGTGGCCTGCCCTTTGGGAGGGGCCAGCCAAAAGAGTGACTTCCTCCAGATGCCTCTCATTGGCCAAACCTCCCCAACAGTCAGAGGCCAGGGAGACTGCTCAGCTGTCCATGTGGTATGGCTTCCAGGGCACAAGACATGTTGAATGGGGGTCAGAGAGGACTTGGAAAAACAAAAACCAAAAAAACAAAAACCAACCAAAAAGGGAGAGCTCCTCTCTCCCACTAACTCTCCTAAGGAGTTCCTGAATCTCAAAACCTCCTGAAAGTATAAGAAAAGAGAGGGGGAGGAAAAAAGAAAAAGAGAAAGACTAATCCACTGGAAACAAGGAGCCCCACAGACTAAAGGGCAGTAAATATGAATTCAATTTGGTTTTGCCATTTACAGGTTCCAGCCTGCGAAGGCTCTGACAGGTCGATCAGATAAAAGCCGCTGTTGTCGCCATGATGGCACATTTAAATTTTTATTGCAAACACCAGGCTCCATTACCCAAGGTTTGCTTTCTGCATTCCTAATCGTTTCTCTCCTCATGTTGGCGTGGGCTGGCCTCTTGCCTGATGGACATCAGGGAAAACATGGCCAATTCTCTAACTCCCCAGAGGCTCTGTCCTGACCCTGCCTTAGGCTTACAGAGAGATGGGCTGTCTCCCTTCTCCAGCTTGCTCTAGTCTATTTATTTAAAAATGTTATTCTACATTCCAGGGCGGTGCACATGACACATTGTATGTGTGGACGTCAGAGGACAGCTTGTGAGAGATGCTTCTCTCCTTCTACCATTTCCTACCACCGTGGGTGGGTCCTGGGGATCAAACTCAGGAAACTCAGGCCATCCTCAGGCATGCCCATCCTCAGGCATGCCCAGCAAGTGCTTTTACCTGTTGAGCCATCTTGCTAGTCCCAGACCAGGGCCTTTTCGTTTCCCTCTGTCTGTCTTCCTCTTTTCTCCCACTCCTTCCTTTTCCTCTGGTTTATTCCCTGAAGACTATGTGGATTAAAGACCCTTCACCTAGACTCCCTCTTCCTCATTGACAGGAGCCAGGCTCCCAGGGAGAATCTAATCAGACAGGGGGCATAAGGGACATAGGGACAGGTCCTCTTCTCAGGATAGCTTCCTTTTATGGGTAGTGCCCTAATGATAGCCTATAGCCAACATCTTCCAGAAGTAGGGTGCCACACCCATATGCCATTTCTAATCTCTATGCGCATAGGCAAATACCACCCCAAAGATCAGATGTACTTAGTCCCATTGATCCTGGCTTCCTTTTTATAATGCACACTGGTAGCCGGGAGATGACAAAGTCAGAGAAGTGACAAGCAAGCAAGCATGAGGAGCTGCGTTCAGATATCCAGAATCCATGTGATGGGGTGGGGCACATCTTCCTTTTCTTTGGAGAGCTTGTAAATCCACACTTAGACAACCAGACTCTAAGAATAAGTAATGTGTTAGTACTTTATACCTGGTCTCCAGTTTAAACCACACAACAAGTAAATACTCTCTGCCCATTTTACAGAAGAAATGGAAGCTCAGGAATCTAATATTATTTGCCCAATGGTTTAGAACAAAGGCAGAACTGAAATGCCAAACCAGACATGCCCCACCCATCACAGATAACTGTTGCTTTCAAGAGGAAAGAAGGTTAGATCAAGTGTGGCGTTTCTGTAGAAGCTTGCCCAGCAACTACGACAAAGGGACAAGCTTCTTGGAAGAAGTAGCTTTGTCACTTGTCCCTTAAGTGAGGGGTGGCAGGATTCCAGAAGCTGGGGTGTCACAGGGAATAACCTATTTGGTAGAACAAAGATGTTGTTTGGAGAGACAGTTGGTAGAACAAAGATATCAAGTATGCTGATTGGAGAGAGGTGGGCATTACAGATGCTATTTATTTGTTTGATTTTGAGACCGGGACTCAGTATGGGGGCTGATCTGGAACTCTGTGTAGATCAGATTGGACTCCAATTCAAAGAAATCTGTCTGCCTCTGCCTCCCAAGTGCTGGGCTTACAGATACCTTTTAAAGAAAGACCCAAGCTTGATTTGATGACTGGGCACACTAACTCAGAGACAAGTCCAGCCACCAGGAGGCTGAGGATGTGCACCTGAACTAGAACCCTGCTTCTCCTCTTTCTGGCTATGGGACCTTGGCTATACTGCTCAATCTCTCGATGCCTCTAATTTGTCTCCACTGTAAAGGTGACTTTTTTAGGATGACTAGGGTCGATGGTGCAAAACATGTATACACACTGTGAAATTCCACCCACTCCAGTTCTTATGCTGTGGACCATCTTCCTGTGGCAGTTGGCTGCTGCCAAAGGGGACCTGTAAGAGAATGGAGTTTCAACTGCCACCAAAGCAAAAAGCTAAATGACGAGCCATATTCATGGAACTCTTAGACACTCTCAGGAGAGCTGAGCTTTTAGCTGAAAGAAACGAGGCTGAGGTAGCCTGCATGGGAGGAGTCAACACAACCCACGCTGTGCTCCTGGCCAGGGCGAGTCCTCCTCCACTTGCCTAGCTCAAGATTCAGGGCAGGATGCCTCATGATCTGAAGGAAAGGCAAGCAGAGGTGGAGAACAACTTTTAATGAAGGAAGAAGCCTGCCAGGGTAAAAGCATTATGACCCCTTGGTGATCCCTAGGCATCCTCATCTGTGGCATCAGGAGATTGCTGTGCTGGGGTCCGTACAATCTGAGCAACCTGTTTCTCTGCTTCCTCAGAGAGAGACTCTAATCTGACAGGAGGATAGAGAAGCCTCACAGAGAGAAGACAAATTAACTAGCTTCCTCCACAGCCAGGGAGAGGACAAGTGACAGGAGAGAATGATAGCCAAGTTCCCCTTGAACTGGCACATACAGAAACGTGGCATCTTTCCTTATCCGGGGATCATGAGAACAGGTCATCTCCTTCATACTTGTGATCCCTAAAGACAGGTCATGTCTCTGACTGAGGATTGCAAAGAACAGGCCATGCCTCTCAAACAAGAGCTCCTTCAAAATAGACCATATCTTCTCAAACAGAGGCCCCTTTAGGACAGTGAGTGTTTTCTCAGACTAAACTTCCTGAGGACAGGCCATCTCCCTTAGATGGGGCTTCCTGAAGACAAGACATTTCTCTGACTGGAGCTGGCTGGCTGTGGATAGATCCGGCCCCCTCTCAGATTGGAATTTCCTGAGGATAGGCTATGTCTCCCTCAGACTGGGCTCCCTTGAAGATGAGTCATGTCTCTGTAAAGGCTGTGTCTCCCTCAGACTAGGGATTTCTGATGGCAGACCCCCTACTCTGAGATCTTCCAGTGGATGGTAATGTTTCCCTTCCACTGGGTTCCCTTGACAACGGTCCCCTTAAGGGTCTCCTGAGACTGAGACTGCCTGGTGCCATGGTTTAATGTTTCCTTAGCATGACAGTAATTCTCTAGGTCGATGTATTTCTACTTTCTGTACAAGAAAATTTTGACCCCAGACAAAGCATTTCCTTACAGTTTGTCTCCATCTCTTCTATGTAAAAGTGGATTCTTTTACCTCATAGTTGCCAAAAGGCTATGACACTACTAGCTGAAGAGAAAGTGGTCCTCACTCTCAATCGTCCTTCTTCCTCCGATTTGGCTGTCTTCACATCACCACAGACAGCTGTTGCTGGCAGGTGATGCCTTCTCCCTCCTGAGCGAACTGGGGACCCGAGGTAACCATCTCATATATTTGTCTATAAACCTTTACTTCGATTTTATTTATTTACTTTTGTTTGTTTGGGGCCAGGTTTTGTGTAGCTCCGGCTGGTCTCAGACTCTGTAGCTGTAAGCTGGAGATGACCTTGAACTCTTGAAGCTCTTGCTTCTGCCTTCTGAGTGCTGGCATTGAGCCCACACAGACACCAAACAACACAGTTCTGATCGGTGATGATAACCGATCATTAGCTAGGCAAACATGGGATCACGTCCAAGAGTTTTGGGGTACAGAAATCAGATTTCTGGAAATTGAAGCGTGCTTCTAAGGCGTGACAGGCTGAAGGGCTGGGTCTCACTGGCAGAGCCCTCTGTAGTTTCTTTGGAGGAAGAAAGTCTGAACCCTCCTTGACTCTCACCCACTACTTGTGAGTTTGGGGCACAAGCTTATGCCCATTAACTATGATCAGCAGAAGAGGAACAGCTTGCCCCAGGGGAGGCAGTAAGTTCTATGCTCCACAGAACGTCGCTCAGCAAGGAAAGGCTTTTATCCATACCTCACCTCAGCAAGCTCCAGATAAGGCAAACAGATAATTATGTAGAGGATCAGGAAGCCAGAGTCCATTTAAAACCAGAAGAGACCTACCCATCCCTTCCAGGCTGTGCCCACCACCCTTACATTACCCCAGATGCCCTGGACTGCTTCACACATACAATAGGAAACTCTTGAGTCTACTTTTCACCACCAGCTTTTAAGTTCCATCACTTGCTACAATACTCCAAAGAATCCAATAAATAGGTAATTGGACTCTTAATGGCTAGCCGTGTTAAATGAGAATTCTGCACTGCCTTAATTGAAGGACTGAGCGCCTAGTGAGTTTAGGACTTTAGCACCTTGTTTGTGGATATGCAACTTGGAAACATTTCAAGGAAGGGGAGTCTTGGTGGCTCTCTTGGTTCATAGTACATGGATGTCTTCTTCCCACAGACATAAGACAAGCCAAGGAAGCTGGTACCTCTAGCTTAATATCCCTGTGGGGAGCCATAGAAACTGAATGGATGGGCTGCAGATCGGTACAAGTGGAGTGGGCCTCCTGTACTAAAGGAAGGAAGCCTAGCAACTTACTGCTGTAGCTGGAAGGATACAGGGCCATGGAATGACTGTGTGGAGGCTCCTGTTCATCCCTGTATCCACTCTGTCCTTTCGTGGTCAAAGCCCCCAAGTGGACATGGAAATAGAGTTAATAATAGAGCATCGCATGCGTATGAATTGCTAAGAGTACACTTCAAAAGCTCTCGTCATGAAAACACCAAGTGCTTGGCATTATGTCACTAATGTAGTCACAATCATAACATCAATTTACAGACCCTAAGTACATGCAGCTCTGTGTTGTAAACTTACAAAGAAGAAAAAAGAAGCAGTGAAGGTTTACAGAGTGGAGGGAGAGCAAGAGAGGGTAGAGAAGGAGGAAAAGAAGGAGGAGGAAGAAGAGGAAGAGGAGGAGGAGGAGGAGGAGGCTGCTGCTCATAGTCCTGAAATGATATGTTGCTACACGGTAACATCAGAAAAGACTACATTTCCCAGCTTCCCTTGTACCTGAGTGTCTTAGGGTTACTATCCTTGTGATGAAACACCACCACTGAAAGTAACTTGGGGAGGACAGGGTTTATTTCAATCACAGTTCCACGCAAAAGTTGATCAAAAGCAGTGGGGACAGGAACTCAAGCAGGGCAGGATCCTGGAGGCAGGGATGATGCAGAGGCCATGGAGGAGAGCTGCTTATGACTTGCTCTCCAGAGCTTGCTCAGCTTGTTTTCCTGTAGAACCTGGAACCCCCAGCTCAGGGATGGCACCACCCACAGTGGGCTGGGCCCTCCCACATTAGTCACTAATTAAGAAAGTATCCTACAGGCTTGTCTACAGCCAGACTTTCTCAATTGAGGTTTTCTTCATTCAGATGACTCTACCTTGTGTCAAGTTGACACAAAACTGCCTAGTCCACTAAGTGTGGTCTTGTGACTAAGTTAGAGCCAAAAGTTATAAGTAATTATATACTATGCATCCTTAATAAAAGACACACTTTTCCTTGCTTCCTACTTCCTGCTGACTGGGTGTAAGTGGGGGAGAGGAGTTTGAGGAGTCATCTTGGATCATGAGGCGGTAACCACGTTTGAAAGATACATATGGCTCAGTAGAAAGGATCCCGCTAAGCATGGCAGTACCGTTCTGAACTTTCTGCGTATTTTTTACATTATAATTTTAACTGAGCAATAGCTAAAGACTTATGGGGAGTTATAAAGATGGTGTAAAGGGTTTCTAAATCCTGTGTTCCCTTCTTCCCTCAGCAGCAAAATCTTAGGTCACCACACACAGTACAGGGGACATTAGTGCAGTGCTATTCACTCAAAAGCATACCATGCTGCCTAGACGAGCCATATGAGAGAGAGACAAAATCTTATCCTAGACCACTTATTATTGATTTAGGGTTTGTTTTGTTGTGGTTTTGTGGGATTTTTGTTGTTGGTGGTTTGTTTTTGTTTTATCATTCACAAAACAAGTACTTCTTGTACAATTTCCAAAAAGTATGCAGTAGCCTCCCGTCTTCAAGTGTAAGAAGTGTAGATGGTAGGCTGAAGCTACAGAGTAGCTGCAGGAGCTGCAGAGAAACAAGGAATGAGAACACTTCCAGGACCTGGAGGGCTCTTTTAAGATAAATGAAGATGTGGTGCTATGGACCATTCCCTATGACGGAGCTTGCAGAGTGTTCTCTCCCACTCTCTCACTCCATCCTTGTCACGTTTCTCATAGGCTCAGCACCCTTCTTTGCTTGAACCACCTGCACACCTTAACCACATCTTATCTACCTAACTCTTCATCTCTTGCTGATGCAGAGGGATCTGAGGTACTTATTACTATAGCATCTCATGTGACATGTCAGGGCAAGGCAGTGAAAGTGGGTGGCATCTTTTGGTATTTTCAACACAAGTGAAAGCAAATTACATTGGAGTTAAATGTCAAAAGTGCTCAGCTCATCCCAGACAAGGAAGGGAGGATCATCTCCTCTCAGGAACAACCTCTTTCTTAGTATCCTGGAGTGTGTGTGCAGAGTGGGTGTAAACACTCCAGAAACCCACAAGGATGGGCAGGGGCACAGCATTTAACCACTGTCTAGAGTCACGCTACTGAAGGCAGACTGGTTCCACACCGTCAACATTCGAGTGAGGACATTTATCTGCTATCCATCCCATCATCCTAACCACATCTACTCAGCTTGGCCTACACATGAAAGACCCTAGAACTAGACTCCTAGTGCTGAGGGGAATCCTGTGATGACTATGACTGGTCCCTACCACAGGGATAGATCTCCTTCAGAGAAGACACCTGGATATGAGCCAAGGGCAAGCAGGGAACAGTTGTCACCAGTAGTTGTAGGAAGTTCTTTGGATGCACCGACAAGGGTGAGGAAGGAGGGAGAAATGCCTTCAGAAGCTTTTCCATGAGGCCTGAAGGGTGGTCACTCAGATGGGCACAGCTTGTGGGACGTGTGTGACACTCATTTCAAAGACAAATAAGAGATTTATCATTATTGCTGCTCACTGTGCTGTCAATATCCCCCAAACTTCAGGTGACGGGCACTAAGGGATCTAGACATGTGTGGCATAATTTAAAAGAAGAGTTTCAACTTGTTTATCTACATAGTCCATGGAGAACTTCCAGGGGCTCATGAACTGTGACAACTGATGAAATTTGAGTGACCATCCACTTTTCTGGAAAGGATATCCAAGCCTTCATTACACTGTCTATGATGGAAATAGTTTCTTCCATGTGTGTCTTAGTTTATTTTCTTGTTGGCATGATTGAATTCACCAGCAAACACAACTTAAGTGAGGAAGGCTTTGTTCTGGCTCACAGCTCAAGGGTCTGCTCCATCATGGTTCGGAAGTCAAGGCGTCAAGAACTTGAAGCCGCTGGTCACATTCTATTCACAGTGAGGAAATACAAAGAGCTGGATGCGGGCTGTAGCTCCCTTTCACCACTTAAACGGCCCACGATCCCAACCAGAAACAGTGACGCTCACAGTGGACAAGTCATCTCACATTAATTGAAACAAAATAACCCCTCACAATGATGCCTGGAGTCCTATCTTCCAAGTGAGTTTAGATTCTATCAAGTTGGCAGTTAACACTAACCATTGCAGTAAGTTTAGTTCTTATTCTCGACGTAGGCAAGAAGACTTCAGGAATAAGAATAGCTAGACCCCAGTCTGTTACTCATCTGCCTTAGCTTCCCATGTAAAGAGATGTGTCACAATCTCTGAGACTCACATTCCCTGCCTAACTGGTATAGATTCTCAAGCAGTCCTGGTCTAAGAGTAGTGGAGGGAGTAACAAGGCAGTTTCTGCCCCCAGCAGAAACTGTGTACTCTGTTCATGTCTGGCTGTATGATTGAATTACCAGCCCTTTCTTGTACTGAGCATCTCTCAGGGCTGGCCACGGAAGCCTGTGATGGGCAGAGCTGATATTTCATTACCAGGATTCAGTAGGGCCGTGCTGGTCCTAGTTTGCTGACAATTAGGCCCAGGGACTGGAGGGCCAGGCAGCCTCCTGTGTGCGCCTCACCCTCAGTAGAAGCAAGACATCTCCTTAACACTCCATGATCATGTTTATAGCTCTGTGTGGTCAGACACAGCAAGAAGTCTCTTGTAGGTGACACCAAGGTACAAGAAAGATGTTCTCTGTACACCATCTTTGGGCTAGGGGGTGCAAAGAAGGGCCATAATGGCTCCCTTCCAGATTAGAAATGAACTTCAACTCCACAGGCTGCTGGTAGAACCTTCTAGAAACCTCTCTCTCTTTTTGTCATGTCTAAGGGAGCCCTCTACTGAAATAATATTCTGGTTGTGCCCAGTCACTATAAATCACTATCATCTTAGACAAAGAGAAATAGAAGGAAAACACAAAGGTCAGGGAATCTTAGAAGATTCTGGGAAAAAAAACCTCTAAGTGGCAATTCTTACCTCTGTAGCAAGAGTCTGCAGGGAGTGGGAGTAAGGCAGAGATTAGAATGACTGTTCAAGGTGACACAGCTACTCTAGATCACCTCGGTTGACTTCTGCCAAGACCAGGGTTATGGCTGGTCAGTATCTGAAAGTTCAAGGCCAGCCATGCCCTGGACTACACACAATGTGAGCTTGTCCCTGGGATAGTGCTCCTGTTCCCAGCTAACCATGATCCAAAACGAACCATCCCAGCTGACAAAGTTACAGATTTCATCGTGTCACCAGCTGAGGTTATGACACAACCAGGTTGGTTAGGGTTAAGTTTGGCTGGATTCTCACCCAGAGCCATGTGACATTGGGAAGAGAAAAAAGCTGAATCAGCTAAGAGGCAAATACCCGAATACCCGTGCACTCCTGTGTGAAGTTTTCTTAATCAGATTATTTGAAATGGGAAAGCCTATGCTAACGTGAATGGCATCTTCCAGTGGCTGCCCATATAGGGAAGATGGAGCAAGGTGTGCTTTGTCCTGTTTGCCTTCACTCTCTCTGGCAGATTCATCTACTACGTTGTTGTTGCTGCTGCTGTTGCTGCTGCAATCCTTCTGGGATCCAGGCTTCCAGCATGCAGTCCTCTAGGCCTTCAGTTTGCAGTCTGAGACTATTGCAGTCTGAGACTATTATGACTTCCAGCCTTGTGACTGTGTAGCTACAGGGTTCTCAGCCTCCCGTGTGACACAGTCCTTGGGGAACTGCCCAGCCCATATGGGGCAAGTCAATCAAACAAATCCTCTCTTAATATATATTCATTCCATTTTGTTCTTCTGGAGAACCCCAGCTAACACAAGAGGTTACTTGCACCTACAGACAAAGGTATCCATACAAAGATTCAATTGCATCATTGTCTGTAATAGCCAACCATGTGTATGACATAAATACACACTTCTAGCCCACCCAACTGTGAAATACTGGGTTGTAAAGCTACTGTAATGGGAGATCATTTTGTATGAGTGAAAAGGACATGCACGTGAACGAACACATATACACATGTAAAGACATATATACCAATACCCATATATTCATATCTATTTATCTTTCTTTATGTATATCACACACCCAAGGCTTCCCAGACCAGGTATCTATCTGTTGTGCATGTTTTTCCATTCTCATTTTTTATTTAAATGTATTTTTCTTATAGAAGGTGTCAGAAAGCAGACAACTTAAATAAACAAATATCCCAGTTCTCTCCCTTCTCTTCCATTGTGTCTGCCTTGGTGCCGTTTCTTGGCAGCTGGCCTCGGGCAGTGGCATTCTACGGAGGCTGCTTGCCATAGCGCTAACAAATAAATCATGATCTATCTGCCTCACGTGTCTCTCAGACCATCAGCCATGTACCGTTGTCATTGCTGCCCTGAGGAACTCTTCTCTGTGGTCCTGTGAGCTACACATGCATCTGGACTAAGACCCACATCCCAGAATGTGGGAGCAGCTCCTGAGAAGCCAAGACCTGGAATGGAGAGTTGTTCACTTGCTATGGGGCACTGGCTAGGGGACCCAGCAGACAGGAGGTGCTTCGGTTTGAATATGGAATGGTCTCCACAGGCTCATGGGCTGAGAGCCTGGCCCCCAGCTGGTGCTGCTATTGGAAGGCTTGGAAACTGGTAGGCAGAGTCTAGTCTGAGGAAGTAGGCCATTGGAGGTACAATTCTGAAGGTTACAGTTGCTTACCATCTCCGCACTCTCTCTTTCTGTATCTCATGGGGGTGAGAGGTGTATATGTGTGGGTGTGTATATGCCATGATGGATGTGTATGTATCGCTGTGTACATGCTGTGGTGCATGTGTATGTATCAGTGTGTACATGCCGTGGTGCGTATGTAAAGTCCAAAGATGATGTGTGAAAGTCAGTTCTCTTTCCTCTGCCATGTGTGTTCCAGGCATTAGTAACAGGTGCCTACACACTGGGCAATCGCACCAGCCTCTTTTTCTCTCTTGGTCACCTCACAGCGCCCCACCATGATAATCCCTAAACAATAAGTAATAATATATTTTTCCATCCCAAAATTGTTTGTGTCACGCTCTTTGTCACAGCAGGAAGAGTGTAATTAACACAAGAGGACCACAGGCAGACAGGCTCCAGCCGGCTTCCTTTCAGCATATGGGTGTTTGGACTCCCTGACCCAAATTCTGCTTGCCTGAGTAGATGTACCTCGTGAAGAACCTGCACTCCCTCCTCTGGCTTGACACCACACTGAAACTTCACCCTCCATGGATTTGCATTCTATTCTGCCTTGCACCCACTTTCACTCTTCCTAAAAATATGCCCCAAAATACATGGGCATACAACCTTTTGGTTGCGTGCCCTGGGTTCTAGGAGGCATAGCTTGGCTGAAGGAAACAGACTGCCATGGGCATGACTCTGCAACTTAAACCTAGTTTGCAGCCCATACTTCTCTCTGTTTCCTCTCCTCCATGAAGTGAGCAGCCTTTTTTTCCCCCTACATCCTCCTACCGCCATGATGATCAGCTTCAGAAATGGGCCCAGAATTAATGGAGCCATAAATTATGGGTTAAAATCTAAGCATGAGTCACAATATATTTATTTTAATTTAAGCCATCCTCTCTGGTATTTTGGTCACAGCAATACAAAATTAACTAATAAAGTTAGACTAAGATGCTGACTCATCTGAGAGAATAGAACCAAAATGCAGGCATCCAGAATGTAGGGTAGATTTCTCAGAGGACTCCCAAGCTTCCTATTCTATGGACAATCCTGTTCTCTTGCGTGCAATGGATGGGGACAGATGACTGTAATGAGCCAACACTCCTGACTGAGTGAAATTACATAGCCTAAGGTACCAGTGGTCCCTCATCAATTGACAACTGAATCAAAACAGATAGCACCTAGTCGGCCTGACCTTAGCAGACAAGACCTTGCAGGGGCTCTGCCTATCCCCTGACTACGAGATAGAAAGTACAAGAGGAATGTCTCCTGTTGATGGTGAAGAGGGATTATAATGGTCTCAAAGAGTAAGGGATTATGGGTAGTCTCAAAGAGTAAGGGATTATGGGTAGTAAGGAATCTTGGGTAGTCTCAAGGAGTTAAGAGGACTCCAGCAAGGAGAAAGAAAAAGCACCAAAGCACTAAAACTCCAGGTTACTCTGGGGGAAATCAGAACTGGGTATTTTCTGGTCAAGCTTCTAAAATGAGAATCCTGCTTCTGCCACAAGCCCTGAACACACCTGAGGCTTGGCCACAACTCTGAGGTTATAAATCTGTATTGCTCTCATATGTTAAGCCTGTGGTTATTTGTTATACAGCAGTAAAATTCCAACAGAGAGCTCCGGCAGCACGAATTCGTTTTCAGACTAAAACGCAGAGGCTGCTACCTGCCAGGAAGTCACAGGTGGCTTAAAGGAAGGGCATCATAGAGAAACTTAGAACCGAGTGAAACCGGTGTCTACCTGGGGACTAGCCTCACCCTGGTGCTGTTCTGAGGACTTCCAACTGCTGATCATTTTGTCTCTTGTGCTCCACGTGTGTTGAGGGCCACAGAACAGCCGTGATAATGGCAGGATGTCACAAGTAGCCCTTTGTGTTTGGGTTTCTTTATAGTTATCAAAGCTGATTCATTTGTTGGCTTGTTTAATTCTCCAGGACCCCTAAGGGAATAGTTAATATTTTCACAACTAAACAAAATGAAAACAGATCGTTGAGGATTCTCCATGGCTACATAGTTATTAAAGGCTGTCTGAGAACCAGACATAACGCTCCTGGCTCTCTCTCCAAAGAGGAGCAGAGGAGAGAAAGATAAAAAACAAAAAACAAAAAACAAACAAAAAACCCAATAGCTGTCTTCCTTGTTTAGCTATGGTCTGACTCTAGAATGTCCCCCACAGGATCAAGTGTTGATTACCCGGCCTCAGCTTGTGGTGCTGTTCTGAAGGTTGTCAAGCCCGTAGGAGGCCAAGCCCAGATGGAGGCAGTCCAGCACTAGAGAGCAGGTCTTTGAAAGTTACAAAACTTAGTTTCTCCTTCCCCTCTCTGCTTCCTGTGAGCCACCTCATGATCCAACTACCCACGTTGGACAGAGCCTCCCAGGTTTGCTTTCCCTAACCGTGAGCGGTTCAAATCCCTCCTGAACTGTGATTCAAAATAAACCTCCTTTCAAAGGTGTTTCTGTCGGGTACTTTGGTCACAGTGATGCAAGAGTTTCACACGGTCACAAAAGGATGCCTCAGAGGACTCACGGCATAATCCTGGCACCCAGGAGAATGGCTTCCCAGCAAACCCCAATTCAAGCTGAGCTCCAACCATGAACAGCAAACCATGTAGCTCTCTGAATCCTTTCTGAGGGAAGGATGGAGCTGTTGTCATCCAAAGCCTCTACCATAAGTTGTCCCTAAGGCATTCATTCCCTCCTACAGCTCTTTTCCTTCTCTTCCTCTTCTTCCTCCTCCTACCTGTTCATGCGTACTGCTCCACCCCCAGTCTCTGCTCAGCAGGCGACATCACCATACAGAGTTATGAATGGGCAGTAGCTGTTGTACGCTCCTGTCTCCAAGCCAGCAGAGTACATTTTCTCACAGCCTTAATGCAAAGGAGGCATCCTAATTATGCCTTGCGGATCTGAGCCTTTAAAATATAGGTAAGCCGTCTACTCCAGAAAACAGCCAGCATTCCACAGGGTGTTCCCGCATCTAGGATTAGCCCCTTTTCTGCTCAAAATAGCTGTCAAGCCAGTCACACATGTAAATGCTGGATGTTACTCTGACGAGAAGCGAGGAAGAACTCTACCTTATCGAGGGCCTCGAGCTTGAACACAGATGGAAAGGTTCATCAGAAAAGCGAAGGGTGCCTCCAGTTGCCACTGATTGTGTTAAACACCTTCTGGAACCCACCAGTCACCAGCTCTCCTCCCTACTCACAATGCTTCCAAACCTCTTGCAGACTTTAGAGCTGCATGTGAGAATATTCGTCATGGTCACCTTTAAAAGTCCCCTCTCCCATCATGAGTGCCAAGGGGACCATAGAAGTTGCAGCCATGGGAGAAGGCAACCATCTATTCTGAGCCTGGATTTTCTGTGACCACATGGAGGATAGTAGTAGCCCCTCTCAGACTCACTTGCATAGCTGAGGTGTTTTTGTTTTTTTTTTAGTGCACTAAATATTAAGATAGAAGACTGATGACTGCTTGCTATTATGTGATTTTTGCCTATTAAAAACTTCATATTGATTTATTTTTCTGGTGGCTGAGTGAGTTCACATGCAGGAGTCAGAGGACAGTTTTGGGGAATCAGATTTCTCCCTTCACCACATAGGTGGCAAGGATTGAACTTGGGTCATCAAGCTTGGCAGCAAGCACCTTTATTGGCTAAGCCATCTCACTAGCTCCAAATTCATCACCATAGTTCATCCCTCATGTCACTGCATTGAGCCTGTCTTTCCTTCATCTTAGTGTGGACACACAGGATACACCAAGGCAGAGAGAACAGCTTTGCCAGTTTTCATGTGCAAATGCCATCGAGTTGGGTGTGTGAGGGCTGGTTGACTTTCCCCAGTGGAGAGTACCTTGCTGCAAGGCGTTCATCCTATTCATAGCCAGTGATGGCTCACACTAGGAGGGGCAGGGAGAGCTGAACTGTGGGCCTTCTCATTAAAGAGGCCCTACACAGGAGCAGCAAAAACTTAAGGCCCTGGAAAATGGCAGTATGCCTGCCTTAGCGTTTACTCCAGAACTTTCCACAGCAGTGTGCACACACTGGGCTTTTGCTCTTGGCTACAGAGGTGGGTTGATGTGCAGAACAACCTTGAGCAAACAGCTGTGTTCTCCGAAGGTGAATGGAAACAGTGGAGCAAGAGTTTATAGAGCCTGCTTCAGAGAAAGCGCTGAAGACCAGCTTCTCTTTCCAGTTCTTGTGCTTGGGATGGCAGGCACGGGAACCAGCAACCCAGCTCTGAGTATGTAGATAAGCCAGTGCCCATGGCTACAGCTGAATCGGGACCTGTCACTGCGTGACTATGTGGAGCTTGATGAGTAACTTGCAGGACCTGGCTCTCTCCTTCTTCAACTTCCAGGAAGTGGATATGTGTCCTCGGGCTTGGGGACAAGCGCCTTACCCACTGAGCCCCAACCATTGACACTGTGTCACATGTCACACACGGGGGGGGGGTGGCAGAGGCGGGTAAAGGATCACCATGAGAGTTCTGCATGCCTGGAAAGGGGAGTTTAAGTGGCAGGAACATCTAATGTTCCCTTCCAGTCTTCTGTTAGAAACTGTTCTCATCTGCTTCATAAGTCAACGCACGTCACTTTCCCGTAGTGATAGGGTCTGAAGGACTCAAATGGTGTCACCCCTGGTGGCTCTGTTTTGGCATTGTGTTGCCTAGATGGTGGTAGTGAGCTTCAGGGATGGGTCTCGAAAGCTTTAAGCCCCCATCTAAATCAGCCTCTTGGTCAGCAAAGGTGCCTCACACCCCAGGTGATACATCAGGATTTGCTCTGGCTGTAGTACCATCACCATCAGATGGACCCGAACCCCTGAAACCATCAGATAAACTGTCTGACATTTTATCACAGTGATGAGAAGCAATGAAGTAACTGCCCAGCTAACAACCAGCACGGAGGACATTTAGACCTAGAAAGCCATAGCTCTGAGTCAACATTTACAACTGCAGTGTAATGCGGCCACCATATACCAGAGGGATGAATGGGTCCAAACAGAAGATACCGGGAGTTCCAGAGCCTCAGTGTGGGCTAGCATGTGAAGTCTCCTCAAAGAGACCCCTTTGCTTAGGCTCCCAACAACAACACGGCTAAGCTTTGAGCCACTCAGCTGAGATGATGGAAGCATTTCTGTCAATTAAGTTAAACATCTGGTTAATGTAGCAAAAAAATCAGTCACCAGGGGCTGGCCACCGCCCTAGGCCTTCTCCCCAGGGCCCAGTGATGGAGGAGATACCTTCTGATTCCCAGGCCCTTATTTGCATACCCTTCTCTGATTGGTGGGTGAGACTAGCCTTGTCCCCAGGCCCTCCTGTGAGCCCTGGAGAGGCCAATCTGGGCTCTGAATTGCCAGTCGGAATGACAGCTGGACGGATTCCCAAACCGGGTGGCAGGTTCCTCAGAAGCACAAATTGCCATAATAAATGCTGATTGTCCCAATTACCTCTAATTGTCTAGCTGTGTCGCAGGAGTATTGCCATAGACAAGGTCTGCATGGGAGAGGGTCTATTTGGCAGATAAGCCCATCCAGGGAGTTTGGGTGGCAGAGGAAGTGAGTGAGCTGGCCCACAGAATGTCCCCTGAAAGGACCCTGCGATAGATCAACACAGAAAGATAGGGGGCTTCACAATCCCCAGCTGCAGAGGAACAGTGTCCACACTGACATCTTCATGTGACAGTCGTTAAACGCTCTTGTTAAAACTGGCCGTGTGCTAAAGAGATAAAGGCTGAGAATAAATGTCTAGTCTCCATCCTTCTAGCCAGCTGGGTCTGTGGGAAAACTAGGGGGAGCGGGATGGCTGCTGAATGAGAGAATGAATGGATTTTTTTTTTTATCATTGTAATGTAGCATTTACTTTGTCTATTCATTGCATCAGCTAGCTGAACTTTCCAGAAGGAAGCACTGCATACGAAGCCACTTAAAACACAGAAATGTAGACATCCCAAAGATAAAACTCACACATATCGTGTGCGCACATGCGAGTGCGTGCGTGCGTGTGTGTGTGTGTGTGTGTGTGTATGTGTGTTTTATCTTACTCATTTCTTCCTGTGGTAAATAATTCCTAAAACTTCTGTCACATGCCAGGCAGTGCTGAAGACTTCCAAATTCATCTGTGAGAGAAATAGGTCACGAACCACACAAAACTGGAGCTTCCTGTCTACAGTAAGAGAAAGTTCTGCAACACTGTCTCAGAAGGCAAAGGGATAGATGGACAGAAGCTGGGGTGAGGGGAAGATGGCTCGGCGGTGAAGAGTGCTGGCTGCTCTTGCAAAGGACTAACTTTGCTTCCCAGCCTCCAAGTCACGTGTCTCACAAGTGCCTGTGGCTCCAGCTCCCGTGGTCCAATGACTTCTGAACTCCATGAAGCAAGCACATGCATGGCACGCGTGCACACACACACACACACACACACACACTACATAAAATTAATGGAATAGAGACGGTGGACATGGCTAAGATCTGAGGATGAGAGAAGGCCAGAGCTTCACATGTCATAGCAAGGATATTGGGGTCACCCCTTCAAAAACAAAACCACATTCCATGCATCACCTCCTCAAAGGGACTAGAGAAAACTAGATATAGTACAAAAAGACACAGTCTTACTTCTGCAGCAATGTGTTAGTGAAGGTCTCATCTGTAGGTATACAGGTTAGTTTTTAATAGCTTGGGTAAGAACACAAGTCTTGCTGGGACCCCTTAATTCTGTTAGAGTATCGATTACAGCAGAGAAAATGCAAAGCATGCGATTTATGCATGCCTTGGTGAAATTAAAACCTCACCATTTATTGGAAGAACAGTAATTACTCTAAAGAACTCAGGGCACCCTGGGTAAAATCAAGGAGTGGCATTCTTATTGGCTATTGGAGAGAGAAACGGAACTGAGAGGAAGAATCTGAAAAGGGCTAGCCTGTGTACCCATGATAACTCCCGCTTGGCCCCAGAGCTGAAGCCTAGACAAATGCAGAATTGTGGAAGAGGGGTTGGGAGGACCATGCATAGGAGTGTGGTGGCTGCCGGCAAGCTAACACTGACCATCCATGCTATCTTGCAGGGCTGCAGGGGTCCCCTCTCAGCTTTGCCTGCAGATGTGTCCTGAAGGGACACTAGAAAGAAAGCCTGTGTGCCTTTTTGTTGCTTGCTCTCCCACCTCCATTTTATATCTAATCCTTGTGAAACACATCTGGCTCATCACAATGAACACGGCACGGTAAGGGGTGTGTCCATCCATCATCAACCCTACCACTGTTCTCACAGGTGAGAGCTCCAACCCTCAGAGAAGGGGCAGCCTCTCTTGTCTTCCTAACCAATGCCTGGAGTGCGGATGCAAAAGTTTGAGCTGCAGCATCTTGGACCCTAGGGTGAGTTTGAAATTGCAGGACCTGTCCAGTTGGGCAATAAGAGAACAATCTGGATTTCTCTGGGCTTTTATTTAAGATTATTGTTATCCAACTTGGATTTTCTGTCTCTTCCGCCACATTTTTTTTGTAAATAATATGATGGCACTGAATTTGCAACTAGAGGTGGCTTTGGGGTACAGAGAGATGTCTCTATATCTGCCAGCAGAATTCATATGTGGAAGCAGTCATTTCTTCCTAGGACAGTGCAATGGTCTTCTGCTTCCACTTCTTGCTGTTTCAAACCCATGGTACACAATGCAGACAGAGATGCCAGTTACCAAGGTGGACATGGCTACATCAAACCTTCAGTGACTTTCATGGAATGGACAATGTTTGTGCATCTTCCTGTAGGTACCAGTGTCCCATGACTACATCCCTACCTGGCTTTCCAGGAGAACATCTATTCCCTGTCAAGCAGGACAGCAATATAAGGGGAGGTTCTGGTACTAATGTCCTGTTCCCTAACTGGTTCTTGGTTTGTCAGTAAAGAAACCCAAGGGGCCAATTGCTGGGAGGAAGGTACAGACAGGACTTCTGGTGTGAGGAAGAAACGGAGACACAGGGATGGAGAGAGAGGCTTTGGAGGAAGAAGAATACAACAATCATGTAAGGCCTCCCTGAGGAGTTAGAACCTGTGGCCTCTGCTACTGGTAGGTGGCTAAGGGTGTTTGGTAGGGGCTGGGTGGGACTAGCCACTAAGTTTAGGGCTGGTGGAGAGGCAGAGATAATAAATTGGTAAGAGCACACTTTTTCAGGCAGGATATAGATAGATAGATAGATAGATAGATAGATAGATAGATAGATAGATAGATAGTAAAGTGACACTTTCTCTCTCTCTCTCTCTCTCTCTCTCTCTCTCTCTCTCTCTCTCTCTCTGTGTGTGTGTGTGTGTGTGTGTGTGTGTCTTTTATCAGGATTCAAGGGTCTTGGGAGTGGGCTGGTAGCATAGTCACCTCCCTGAGCTAGGCTGAGTAGAACAAAGGGAAGCCAAGAAGGGCCAGAACACTGTCTGATCTAGGCAAAGGGGGTAGCAGTTTTAAAACTACATGCAACATAGCATACTCCATCCCATGCTCCTGACTGTTCTGTAATGTCTTACCCAGGTGTCTCTGCTAGTGCTCTTCTTTCCACTGTGTTTGCTGCATGGACACTTCCTAGATAATAACTAGTAATGGGCTTGGTGCATCGATTTGATGAGGGGTCAATTGTCCTGGTTAGAAAGAGACAGAGACAGAGAGACACACACACACACACACACACACACACACACACACACAGAGAGAGAGAGAGAGAGAGAGAGAGAGAGAGAGAGAGAGAGAGAACTTGACACAAGCTAGAGTTATTTGGGAAGAGGGAATTTTTGATTGAAAATCTCTCCCACCAGATTGGCCTGTGGATAAGCCTGTGGGCCATTTTCTTGATTAACAGTTGATGTAGAAAGACATGTCTTATTGTGGGTGGCGCCATCCCGGGGTGAGTAGTCCTGAATTGTATGAGAAGGCAAGCTGAGTTAAGTCCTAAGGAAGAAGCCTGTGACATGCTCCACATGCTCCTCCAGAAACTGTACCAGCTCCTGCCTCCCGTTCTTAAGTTCCGGTCCTGGCTTCCCTGGATCACGTGGACTATTATTTTCCTCTTACAATTTCTTTCAGTCATGGTGTTTTATCGAGACAATAGAAACCCCAATTAAGACAACGATCTTCAGCGCTGACTCTCGTTTCCCTCACAGGATGCGTCGTCTTCTCTGACCCAGCTCTATTACTGCTCCATAGTTCTCACATCAAGACCCTTAATGAAACTTGATCACAGTACAACATTATCTCCAATAATCTATCTCCTCTATGAAGCTAAGAAGCCTAATCTATCTCCTCTATGAAGCTAAGAAGCCATCAGGGTGAGGACCCGCCCTTCCTATTATGATGGAAGACTTAGTCTTTGACATCAGCACCTTCAGATCCCATGGAGAAGGCCAGCAATGGACACTCAACTCTGATCTTCAACAGATCTCCAAACCCTAATAAAGAGGAAACTTCTGGTTTCTTTGGAAAGTCAGTTATGTCAAATGATGTTTTGCTGGGGCACACAGGTGAAAGGATGTCTTGCTAAAGCAGACATGTGAAAGACTGTTTCCTGAAGCAGACACGGGTGAAAGGGTTTTGTTTTGTTTTGTTTTGTTTTTGTTTTGTTTTTTTTTTTGCTATAGTAGACATGTGATAGGATGTATAATGTTCAGAAGGAATAGAAACACGGCCCCACAGACAGTGGGAGCTTCAGCATTGGTTCACTTTGCTCTGCCTCGCTATTCTTCACTGACGATATGCATGTATTGGTTCCCCTTACATTGCATTGCTGAGCTTCACTTCTAGTGACGTCATAGAGAGAAACTTGCTAAAGAATTTCTCGGGAGGTTCTTGTGCCTTCTTGCCGCTTTTGCAGAGGACTCTGGCTGGTTGGAGAGCCTCCCGGTTTCTTCTGGATTGAACTGCCCTTGCTCATTCCTGTGTGATGTCTGCCGAGTGGAGTGGACTGCAGCTGCCGATTCGTGTTTGGTGTTTGGTGTTTGCTTGTGGACTGGACTGAGAGCAATGGAGATTGGAATTGCCCCAAAGAACTATTTCTAAATAGGTCCACTTCCCCTGTACTCTAATAAGCTTTTTTTCCCCACTACCTCTGGTGGGTGGTGGGCTAGAAGGGAGGTTATCAAAGTAGGCTATAAAAAAATTATGCCTACAGCCTAACCTCAGAAACTCCAGTGTGAGGGAGCTGTACACACTCAATACCTGTCGCAAGCCAGTGAAGCCTGCCATATGGCAATGGCATAGGCTAACGGGAACACACCATTGAATACTTCTCCATTTTACAAGACCATACTCCACATAAGTCTACCAGCCCAGCATAGATGTTTCTTGCATCTTCCAAATGCCCTTCTGTTACAAGTTCTGTTTCAGAAAACACTCTGTACCAGATCAACGTATGAATCTGTCTCTATGCCTCAAGAATTCCCAGTTCTTTACCAGAAACAGACAGCACCAAGTTCTCATTAATCCCTATGGTTCTTCCTCCTTTACCCCAATCGTGAGGAGTCCCTGTCAAGACATCTCAGATGCCCCTGGATGTTCAGGTTTGACTAGGCTACATCTGAGACCTTCAACTAGCTCAGCACCTAGGTTCCTTGGGAAGAACAGCAAGTACTCTTAAAGACTGACACAAAATTAAAACACAGCCTCAGTCCACAGTTATTCAGTGAGCCACATGTCCTGTTGTCCCCTCTACAGAAGGACAGACACTGTTACAGAGAGGCCCTAGCAGGTTTTACATGATTGCCAACAGATGCCCTGTATGCACAGAGGATGCATCCTTGAGCCTGTCCAAGTCTACAGAAGGCAGGAAGACTCATGAGATTACAAAGACCTCACCTTTCCCTTCTCTCTTCCTGGCCCTCCTCTATCTGTATAACGCCACCCCAGCTCCTCTCTGCCTCACCTTTGGCTCCTTTTGTTGGTCAAAACAGCCTGTCAGTTCCATCAACCCAGGACCACATTGGATGGAGTTTTGCAACTGAGAACCTGCAGGTTTATTCTCTCAACACAAGAACAAAACACTTCCTCTTTTGAATGTCTCAAATCTCTGCGGGCAGCGTCTGTATCTGAGAACCTGAGCTGAAAGCTACAGATGCGCCACAGCAGAAGTGGGAGACCTGGGGGGTACAGGAAGCAAAGTGGCCCCTGTGGTCACTTGTAGCCTGAAAATGAGGGACTAGAGAGATGGCTTTGTTTGTAAAGTGCCTTCTACATGGTCATGGGGACCTGAGTTCGATCCTCAGAATCAATTTAACACGGTGGTTGCCGTGCCTAATCCTAACGTCATCACTAGGGAGGCAGAGACGGGTGTATCCCTGGGGTTCAGCGGCCAGCTAGCCTAGCCTAGTTGGTGAGTTCCAGGCTAGTAACTCTGTGTTCAAAATCCAGGTACGACATGGGAAGTTGCTCAGTTGGTAAAGTGTTTGCAACACCAAGGGCCTGAGTTCAGGTCTCCAGCACCCATGTAAAAGCTGGGTTTGGCTGCATGCGCCTGTAAGAACATCATTGTGGGGTAGAGAAAGACAGATACTAGGGATTTGCAGGCCAGACTAGCTTCAGGGTCAATGACAGGCACTCTGTTAAGGGAATAATGCAGAGAACTATGGAGCAGGACACCCAACGGCCTTCTCACACTTTAGTTTACAATCCTAAATTCCCACATACACCGCTCGCACAGACACATAACACGTGGACAGTACTTGAGGAATGACTCTGCACACACATACACACACACACACACACACACAATGGTCTTTGGAAATCTCCTGTTGTATATCCGCTGTGAACCCACACTGCTACCTGCTCTGTCATCAGACTACAGAAGGGCCATCCTCCCCACTCCCGATGTGTGGATCACAACCCTGAGCATCGTTTGACACACTCTTCTCAACTCTTCCTCCCCTCACAGCTCCCTTGCAGGAGGCTGCCATCCCCACCTCCAAGCAACCTGACAGGTCTGAACTGTGTCTCTCTCACAGTTCATTTCCAATGGCTCCAAGCGTCTAGTGAGTGTGGCTTTCTTTGGCTTGGTCTCTCCCGCCTCTTCCCACCCTGGTGTTCACACCCTTCATTCATGCATGCTTTCAGTCAGTGGCTCCTTCTGCACCTGTTTCTCTGCCTGTTATGGAAATGAACCTTCCAGTGGGAGAGGCTGGGACATCAGAGACACACAGCGCCGCGCCCATCTGCTCACCCTTTCCGCTGGAGTCCAGCTGCCTGCCCACCTTCTCTCCCCACCCCCTCAAAAGGTAACCTTTTGTGCTCTAGCCAGACTCAGGCCCACTCTTCACTAAGAAACCACCAGCCATGGTGCTGATAAACTGACAAGCCGCTCTAGCCACGTGCTGAGGCCAGATGGTCCTCAAAGCATCTCAGAATCACTTATGTTTCCTCCTGGCTTAGATGTCCTGTATCCCCAGGAACCGCTCCACAGGAGGAGCATGTGTCAGACATCAAAATCATGGTGCCTAGTTTCAACTCCAGCCCAGCCATCTGAGCCATGACAGGACACGCCTGTTCCTCATGCAGGAACCACGACAGCCAGTGCTTCCAGAATTCCAGGCTCAGCTCCCAAGGCATCTTCATGTGAATCCATGCAAGCTTTACCACACCACAGAAGGTGGTCATCGATACAAACACCCCCACTTGACCAATGGGGAAACTGAGGCACAGGGCGTATGCATGCCTATACAGGTGCATGCGCTGTGGTGTATGTGTGAAAGTCAATAGTCCTCTTCCATCTTGTTTGAGACAGAGTCCTTTGGTTTGCCCAGGTTTGCTGTCCCACATGCTTCTGAGGATTCTCCTGTCTCTGTTTCCCATCCTGCCATGTGCACAGTAGGACCTCAGGCCTTTTACTATTGTGCAGATTTTTTTTGGAATTCAAGTCCAGATCCTCTCTGAGTCATCTTCTGAGCCCAAGAGAAAAACATCTTCCCGCAGGCTCTCACTTCCCCAAGCTCATGTTCTTGCAGCTTGCTCTGCAATTCCAGTGTCGCCTTCCCCAGTGTGCTCTGGGTCACCAGTGCCTGGAGTGTGCAGCCTTAGAGATGGGTTTATTACTTCCAGGTCCCCAGAAGGGCAAGCAGATCATCAAAGAGGGTTCACAATGGCTCTGGGGCACACAGATAATTAAAGCTGGGGCTTGGAGGGACAGGCAGGAAAGCACCTTCTCAGTCACTGGTTCAGTCTTAAAGACACCACTGTGAGTGAGTTCACAGGGCCCCAGGCGCTCTCCTCCCTCTGGCTCTTTTCTCCATAAAAATGTATTAAAAATGAATTTTATAATTTCATTTGTAGAAGGGTAAATACAATCCAGATTTGACTGAAACACAAATGTTTTCTTCAATCCTGAGAGTTCTGGGCACTCTAGGAGCAATTATAAATACTAGCTTACTTAGAGGGAATGCCTCATAGACTATTGTCTCTTTTAACCCAGGCAAACTTGTATATATCCTTCAAAGCCTCAGCTTAAACCTCCTAGGGCTTCTAGAGAAGGCCTCTTGTCCGTCTCTCCTGGGTAGGCTCTCTTTCTACACCTTGCCCTTGGGCTTTGCTGTACTTGACTGTTTCCCCAACACCCTAGCAGGCCCAGCTCATCTCAGCCAGGGCCTCAGGGCCTCACAGCTATCTACCCACTGCTGTCAGAGTCTCTAGGAAGTGAGTGATGAACAGCCTTTCTTTCCTACCCTGGCTGGACTCCTGGGGATGTCTCAGCCTTGATAGGAAATGGCCCAGACACTGCTTCCCCCAATCTCTCCTGCCTTCTTCGTTAATTAAAATCACGCATGCAGTTTGATTGTGAGGACGGATTGACGGCCAGGGCCAGCGGCCCTGACTGTTGTAGCACACTAGTCTGTGGAATCCCAATGCTTGGCTGGAGCATGGAGTCAAGTCAGCTGCTGAGGACTGGGCTTGTGTTCTCCTCTGAGTACTTTCTCAAAGGCTCTTTTAAGAAGTCTGATAATCAGAAGGGCGAAGTGTTTCCTAATTAAAAGCGGCTCCCTTTCTGTCCCGTCCTGCCCCCCCCACAGCTTTGTTTTGGCTTCCTTCCCCAGTCAAGGGACCTCCTGGGAGGCTGACTAAGAAGAGTCTCACAGGCTCTTAGAACTGATGGCAATCTCTGAGGACAATGTGACCTGGCTGCCTGCCTCTAGCAAGGTTATCTCTATGCTTTGGTTTCTGGAAGCCCAGAGAGGTTAGGTGTGCCACACAAGGTCACACAGCTGGAGGAAGATGTTGCTGTATTCTGTGGTAGGCTGGGGCAGGCAGTCTGTCACTGGGGCCAAATAAATCTTGGGAATGATGAGAAGTGTTTTTCCCAGCATCCTCCAGTTTTCCCATGAAGGACTGTTGAATTAGTTCTCTTTCAATAACCAGGCCCTTGTATGGGCAGCTAGGAGCTTGTAGCCTCATCCCACACAGGACAGCCTACTCCACTCACGTCAGCCCTCTCTGCTCAGGACAGCCCTCTCTGCAGCCTGTGCTCAACTCTGCTCCTGTCTCCTGTTTCTTAGCAGCCATAGCAGTGACTAGCTGAACCTCTCTTCCTTTGAGGGCCTGATGCATCTCCATCTCAGACAATGCCACAGGCCACTGTGTACGGGCACACAGGGTGGGGCATCCTCAAGTGAACTGGGCGCCTTGTCCTCCCTGTAGGAATTTAGAGAGTTTGGGGCTCCTGTGCACAATGATGAAAAGGAGCCATTGCATGGAGTCCAAAGGCCCCATGCACAGTCCTGTAGGGACCAGCCTGAGCCTTCAGCCTCAGCTGCAGCTGAGAGTGTCATGTGTGTCCTGGCCCCGCATGTTTCTTCTTCTGCCACACACCCAGGATGAGATCGGAGCCACACTGTGTGGACCCCTTCTTGACTTATCAGAACAATTTTAGGGCATGAAATGATGACAGTATTCACTGTGTAATGCGGCCACTATGGTTCAGAGGAGTGTCTACTCACTTACCCTGAAATCCATAGTGATTTGTACCTCACAACAACCTAAAGAGTCAACGCCATCACTATCTGTTCTACAAGTGGGGAAGCGGAGGAGCAGAGAGGTTGAGTCACTTGCCTGTGATCACACAGCTGGAAAGAGGAATCATCTACTCACTGGGCCAACTTGCTGGTCCACATAGGTTTTTTTCAAAGGAACCAGTCACTGTGGTAGCTGTATAATGGATCACACAATAGGTGTTCACAGACACACTAAAGTGTCAGATTTCATCCAAGACTGTGCCCCACCCCCACCTTCAGCCCCCCCCCCTACCTCTGGGAGGGTCCAACTCCCAGAGATGACATGAAAGAAGGGTGCCAGGTTTCACCCAGCTGAACTGTAGCAGCTACAAGGTACAAGATCTTCAGTTCAAGCCTCAGGGTCTCTAATTCCAACTCTGACCTGGCCACATCACTTTCCTCCCCTAGTCCTCAGTACTTCCATCTGGAAAGCGGGGAGTTCATGAAGTGACTCCTAATACCTAGAATCCCCAGTGTCTCACCCCTGACTCTTTTCTTCTCTGCACCCACCCGATTGCAGAGTCCTGAGGGAACTTCCGGGTGAGTGGGGCCTAAACCCAAGTTTGGATTTCCACAGCAATTTGGAGCAAGACCCTGGATTTCTGGGAAACAGATAAGTCTCAGGGCAGGGACCAAAGCCAGTGAGGAGGAGGGGAGCATTTGACTATCTAGTTCTCACCTACTGTCCACCTGGGAGGCTGTGGGCTACGCCAGGGCTGCACCCTCATGGAGGGTGGAATTCGAGCTACATTCCTTCTCCTTCCAGCAGGGGAAGCTTGCCAGCCCCAAGAATGCGTGCTGCGGCAGAACCCGACTTGGCATACAATTTGACAATTGATTTTAGAGGCTGTTTCTAGGAAAATTTCAAGGACCCCTGAGACTTGATAATCTGGATGTGGGCACCATTCCTCCACCCCTGCCCCACCCCACGCAGTCTTTGCACAGGGGCAGGGGCTGAAAGTCAACATTGATTTAGTGCTTGCTGTGTTATATGCCTGGCCCAAGAACTCTTTTAGGCCCTACCCTGTCAGCAACAGTACTCCCCCCACCACCCCGCCCTTTGGATACAGGCTAAAAAGATGAACTCACACAGCAAGACACTAATGATACAAGGAACTAGCAGTCAGAAATCAAAAGCCCAGGGTCCACCTAGGACCATGCTTTACAGTTATCTGTAACTTAACCTGCTTGCTGTGTGACCTTGGGTGAGTTCCTTGCCTTCTCTGAGCCTCCCCTTCCTTCCCTAGGATGGAGAAGTCTGTCCTCTGCAGAGCTGTGATGAGGAATTATCAGTAAAACAGGCCCTGCATGGGACTCGCTGGGGCAGGAACACTCTGGGAGTTTGTGACAGAGAGGCCTATCAGACTGCTGACTGGGCACTTAGCTGTAAAATCCAATTACTCAGAAATTCTCAGTAACTAAGACAGAGCCTAAAATAATATCTCCACGGATGTTTTCAAAGATGTGGGATGAGGGTACCCATCAGTGCACACACATCCCACCCCAGGGGAGGGCGACTGAAACCCTTTAGTTATTCAGCTGTCTGTTTTCTTGCCAGGGAGAAAAGGCACCTTCAAGAAACAGAAGCCCATGGAGTCTGGTATGCATGCGTGCAGGGCCTAAGCACTCAGAGGCAGACCCTGAAAGGAACAGTCTCCTCCCATCTACCCAGCTCCTCACGGAGGATACCTCACAACCTGTGCGTGCCTCTGTGCCTGCAGATGAAGGGTGGGGTGCCAGCCAGGTTCCACCCAAGGTCCCCAAAGCCTGTGATTGACCCCCAGCTGCACAGTAGATGTCTGAACATGCCCAGAGCACCAGCCTAGCCATGGAAAGGCTGGGGGTACTAACGATTCTTCCCCGGCCACTGGGCAGTAGAGGCATGAGGGGAGCTACCCAGTTTGCACAAACTTGAGGCGTATGGAGTGTGAAGCCAGATCATGTGATGGAAGACGGGGTCGATATTGTCTCCCTTCGTAGTCTGGGTATTTCTTGCTGTGTAGAGACAGGGATATTTTTAAATGAGGTGGAAATCTTGGGCCTGAAAGCTTTGCTGTGGGGGATTTGTCAAGTCCTGCCTAGGACCAGGCCTAGATGACCCAGCTTCTTCTCAAAGTAGGTCCTGGAAGGCAGTGTGTGGGTAGACCAGCATCAGGAGAGGGAGTGGGACCCGGGGCTACACGGTACGGTCATCACCAGCCTTGCAGATCGATCCATATTGTTGTCTCTGTGGGGTCCACCATCCCTGCCTGCATAGCCTCCTCCGGCACTCCAAGGCCCCCACTTCTCTTCCCGGTGAAGAGTGTAAAGATAACAAATAAAATCATCAAACTTGTCCTTTTTCTTTTTCAAAGATGTCCCTGCTCTGCAGTTGCCATGGTGACACCCGCCAGCTTTTCTGAATTCAGAACTCGAAGCCCTCCAGTGGCCTCAGCAGCCTGCCCCCACTTCCTTCGCCTGCCCACCTTCCACCTAGCTCAGGCCCCACCCACTCCAGGCTGTCCCCATTCAGCTCCACCCCTGTTAGGCCTCACCGGAACAGGTGGGTCCCTGCCCAGGCCCCACCCACCACTCTCCACGCCCCTTGCAGGCCCCACCTACCCCAGCTCTATTTGCTGGCTTGTTCCTGTCAATCAACACTCCGCACCCTCCCATGCCATGTCCCTGCCCGTTCGTTCCACCCCTCTCCTCAGGCAGCAGCCCCACCCTGCACAGTTCCACCCATGGCTGCTCCACTTTCTGCCCTGGCCCTTTCTCCTGCTCCTCAAGACAAGTCAGGTGCCTGAAAGGAATGGCTCAGACTGGGTAAAGTGGACTACAGAAGGGCTCAGAGTCCAGGCAGATAAGTGACAGTAATGAGCTCCCGTGTGGCACAGTCCTGCCAGGGACACAGACATGACTAGGCTGCCAAAGGGCTGCCTGCTCTGCCCGTCACCTCCCTGTCCCCACCACAGCTGCTGTGCAGGACGTTTCCCTGATCTTTTTTCTGGCCTTTGGAATTCTGTCTTGTGTCTTCTCCCACGGAGGCACAGAGGGCACCAGAGCGTCTGAGAGAAGAAAGATGGTGTTTCTGAGCCTGACTCTGAGTACATTGCTTCAGTCCCCAGAATGGAACTTCCTCACTGGCCTGTAAACTCCAGACACTCAGTGCAAGCCGCCTGCCACGTTTCCGGCTTCCAGATGACCCTTCATCTTCTGGAAAGCTTTCCCACCTCCAGGGCCAGCTGGTTGTGGTCAGGTCCCCAGTGTCTCCTCCCCATGTTTTTCTCAGAACTTGAAGGCTGGAGCAGCTGGCAAAGCTGGCGGCTTGGCTGGCTCTATCCTAGATCCCACCCACCTTTCCTAGGGTGACAGGGCTTCTCAGGGAGGTTTGTTCTCCCCCGGTTCACCTTGATTTTTGGTGGAGTCTCTTTCCAATGAGGACACGGAGCTCTATTGGTAATGGGAGCCACTTATCAAACATGGGCCAGCTCTCTGGGGGATGCTGGACCAGCTCCTCTGAGCATCTCATAGCCCTCAGCCCCACTGTGGCTTGTGGGGAGCCACTGTCCAGAAGTAGCAGTAATCGAGGACAGCAGCATTCCTGGGGACAGATGAGGACTCCTGGATGCCCTCCCTGAACCCCTAAACACACACTGAAACATCAGAATCCCACACCGCAGCCATGAGCCCAAGTTGAAGGTCACCCCAGAGTCATTTCCTCCCAAGCTTAAGAGGGAGAGCGTGCCTGGCTCAGAGAAAATGGCTGCCTTCATCTATGCTTTTATTTTGTGGTGGTGCTTGTTTTTGTTTTTTTGTTGTTGTTGTTGTTGTTTTTTGTTGTTGTTGTTCTTTTCATTTTTCTAGACATATAGCCCTGGATGTCCCCTCCTCTGGGATCTGCCTGCCTCTGCCTCTTGAGTGCTGGGATTAAAGGCGTATCATCTGCCCATTCTTGATACCAGGAACATGGACTTCTTCAACAGGCAAAGGAGCAGTCCTATATCCTTCCCAGGTTTGTTGTCTACCTCTACCTGCTCTGGAGGGCAGGGGCTGGCTCACCTACCACCACTTCTCAGGGTAGGATATCACTGACACACTTTCCCTTTCCCAGTGAGCTCATGCAAGAGTGCGCTCGCACGCTCACACACATATGCACACACACACACAGTAGGAGACAGTTTCACGTGAGGATAGAGTTTCCTGGAGCAGGTGATGTCCCTGACAGGAGCAGAGGGTGGTGAGGCCAGAGACAAAAGTCTACTGAAGCTTCCTTCTTCCAAGGTGACCCCTGCCCCTCCCAGAGAGCCACAGTTCTTCACCAATCCCTAACTTTCCTACTCTTCTCTGCGGCAGGCCTGCTGAAGCTGCAGCTCCTCTCACTGGCCAAGTCCCTACCAAATCCCCAGTAGGCTCTCCCCAAAGCCTCTCCTTATGCAGGCCACACCCAGAGCATTTCAGCTCATGAACAAACCACCAATGAAGCTGCTCCCTCTGGAGGCCTGAAGGCCTCTCCACTGTCCAGAGGAGTATAGATAGGCCTCACTGTCTCAAGACACCTTCCTAAGAGCAAACTTGGAAAGGCTCCATCTTGGACTCCAGTCCTGCCCTGTGGCCTTCTGGACTCTCTCCCTCTCCAGACAGAGTTCATGAGCTTTGAGCTATAAGATGCAGTATCATGTCCCCATCCCAAGAGAACTTTTTTTTTTTTTTTCATTTACAATACCCAGGTGAGAGTCGTTGCTGAAGTAGGCCCATCTCTATACACTGAGCCCTCAATCTGACTGGATAGAAGCTGATGGCGTTCAGGAGCCATGAGAAAAGTCAAGGGAAACACAGTAAGAACCACACTGAAGCGCTGGCTACTGTAAAAGCCCTCAGAAGAGGATCTGAGGGTCCGAGGAGACCACTCATGAACGAGATCAACAGATGTGAGAACTCTGCATCCGCTTTCCTCAGACTCCAAACAACACCTCCACTGTCTATGTAAAGAGAAGCTCTCAGGCAAGTTGCAGGGTGCAAAAATGTGTCAACTGTCAGGCCAAGAAGGCCTGTGTGAACTCAGACAGAATGACATCACAAAGTCACTCCTGGACATCACAGGGGCACAGAACCCCTTCCCTCCCATGGTGTGCAGTTTTGACTTTGATTAAAATCTCAAGATTAATTGTTCCCTGTGACAGAGAGGCCCGGTCTGGAAGTCATAATCTCTTCAGCAGTTCAACATGTTTATGATGGCAAGAGGACGCTTAATGTGGCCATTAAAATGCCAAGCTGAGCCATCAGTTCTTTGTGAATATACTCAATATGTTTGCTATCTGCGGCTGGCCCCACTCCCCTGGAAGGAGATGAATCAGTGGCCGAATCTGCCAGCCACAAACAAAAGTCCTGTGCCTTGACAGCAGGCTCCACACAGAAGAGAAGCCTCTGCCCCAAGACCTCCACATGTTGGCCCAGGGCAGGCTGCTGGCCAGAGCTGGGAGCTCTCGTGCTGTGAGGCATACCTGGGAGCTGGACTTGCAGTCCCTGAGAGGACTCGGGGTGAACCTAGGGATCTCTGCTGCAGGCATACTTGGCTATCATAGGCGACCAGGCCAGGCTTCCGGTGAGCCCAGGACAGCCAGAGACATGGTGTGATAGCACACACCTTTTATTTGGAAGGTTGTAGGAGCATGAAAGGACAGCATGGGTTCTAGTCGAGCACCGGCTAGAAATCGCCAGAGACCCCAGGTGATCCAAAGGGACAGCATGCATTTTGCTACACTCCCAGACTCCAGGCTCCTGACATGAGGCCGAAGACCTCCATAGAGTGGGGTCCTCCAGTCACTTAGGACAACGCCCACTAGCCCATAGGTAGAATGCATGACTACAGGCCACAGAGCCTCAAGACAGATCTCCATATTAATGAGATACCTAAAGGCCAGAGGGGCGTAGCCAATTAAACATTCCTTCCCAGACCCTCTTCCTTGCAAAAGGTATTTAACCTCAGGCCCACACTGAAAATACTGGGGTATAGTTTTCATCCATTTTCTGCCATGACAATAAATGTCTTAAGACCATGGACTATTTTTCTTCTTTGGGGTCTGCCGTGGTAACAGTGGAGCAGGCCTTCCTCTGTAGAGTCACTGTCTCATCTCCTGCAGAAGAACTCTCTGCGTTTCCTGCCAAGGAGACCACTAACCCAAGCAAGCAAGCGGAGCCAGCTGTGACCCGGAGGAGTGAGCCACCACAGCCAAGAACTCATCCCTGCAGCTGCAGCCAGAGCTCATCCCTCCCCCTCTCCTCTTTGGCCAATCCAGCCCATATGCTCTCACTTTGTTCTCAGTCCCCCAGAGGTGCCCGGGGACCCAAGGGCCTGAGAACCAGCCTTTTGGCCCAGGTACTCCCAAGCCAAGAGCTCTGGCTCCCTGCAAGACCTCAGATTGTGCTCCCCACCCCCAAGCAGAGTCCTGTGGCTTCACATAGCCCAATGTCTGCACGGCACCAGCGTGGAGTGAACACAGTCAAATTCCCGCACCTCTGTCCCCACAAGAGGCTGGGTGAGACAGAGGCGAGACCCACACTACAACCCACGCACACTACAACCCAACAGAAGGTGATCCCTGAAAACCCTGAGAAGGGAGCAGAAGCTAGATGGGAAAGAAATGGTGTGAAATGGATGTGTCTTGCCACCGTCGTGGGCAGCAAACGACCCCTGGGGTCCTCCAGGAGACTGGGGGCACAAGGTGTTGTATAAGAAGCAGCAACACTCACCCATTTGTCCCTCCTACATAGACAGAGGGACCAAGATGGGCGTGCTAGTTGGCCACCTTTGGAGGGCTGCTTAGGGACAGGAACAAAAGCAGAATCACTGGTATACTGATGCAGGTGGATTGTGTCTACTTCCCAGGGACCATACAGAGCCTAGGGACTCCCCATCCCCGACCTCACATGAACTCATGTGTCCTAGATCTGGTGGAATCCCTGAGCTTGGAGGAACTCAGCAGGTGACAAGGTTCTGTGGCAGGTCCCTGCAGGCTGCAGGGTACCTCTAGAGCAAGAAAGGGTGGTGCATTGGGACTCTTTCTAGACTGGAGGTGGGCAGAGGACCAGGTGAGCTTCTGGATTCATCTCTTAGTACAGACTAACCCCCAGCCATGACCTGTGGTTACACGGGGCTCATTGCAGGTTTATGTGGGAAGGAGCTGTGCAGAAACACTGTGGGTGGGGGATGGGAAGCTAATCCAGTGGGGGAAATGCAATGGAGTCCTTTAGGGAATTTTCAAGGGAGCAGAAAAAGCAGAGGTGAGGCCCAGTGAGGACAGGGCAATGGGATCCATTTACTATCTTGTCTTGTGCTGGGAAAATGAATGAGCAGGTAAAATGCTTACAGAAGCAACATGACAATCCAAGTCCAGAACCCAAGCACGTGCACACACTGCTAGGCACCTACAATTCCATCACTGGGGATGCAGAGGCCAGTAGATTCCCAGAACTCACTACCCAGGTATTTGACCTCTGCCCTCTACAGGCACGTGCACATGTGCACAAACACATATACCATACACATTAAAAAAAATAAAAATAAAAGCAGAGCCATGTCTCGAATACTCCAGGATTTTTATAGTCCAAGCCATGAGGGGTTTTGAGGAAGAAGAAGAAGGAGGGAAGGGAGTGTGGACAGTAAGGAGTGGATTGTCTTCTGTATGATGATGTCTGGAGTCAGGTTCCTGAGACAGGAGCTGCTCCTCTTTTTTGGGAAGGTGACCAGATTCCATGTGTGAGAGGATGGGAAACTGGAGGCTACAAGGTCTCTCCATCTGACCTGAGAGTAGGGCGGGAGAAGGCGTGGTCAGAGGACATCCTTGGGATTCCTGGAGACATGTCAGGAACAAGCTGAAGGAATATCCCAAGTCCACATGCATCGCCCTCTCAGGTCCTCCCAGTATAACTGCCATAGCACTGAGGAGAAAGGCTTCCCCAGTGGAACTATTAGAGCTCTGCTCCAGCAGGGTTGGGGGATGTTTCCCCAAAGTGTTACGGCTCTGAAGGAAAAGGCATATTGGTTGCTGGGAGCCAAGGAATACCACAAAAATCAAACCGTGCAACAAGCCTCACACAAAAGGTTGGGTTTTATGGGGGGCAGGGGGGGCATGAGGGTGGCTGTCTGTCTCTGCAGCAGAGAACTGAACAGAAGGCAGGGTTTATATAGAATTTCTTGGGGGTAGGGTGGGGTGGAACTTTCCAGAGTGGGGATTGGTGGGATTTCAAGTCCAGAGCTTGAGCCTTTTACTCTGTAGGGCAGAGGCTGGCCATTAGGGCACTTAAGAGTGTTCTGTCCATGGGATGTGGTGGTTGGAGATTCTCAGGGGTGGGGCTTGGTCACTCCAGGCCTCAAGGAGCTTATGCTTAGCTCCTGAGTAGCTGTGACAGCAGCTGTCCCATTCACACAGGGCAGGATATTTCCACTGCCCCGGTTCTTTGCTTCTCTATTTCTTGGGTTCTCCCCTGGGAGGTGTCCTTACATTTCTCCTCCAAGGCCATGGCCCCTGGGAGCAGTCAGAGTTCCTCACACCTCTTCAGTCTTTGTCCTGATCCCAACTTGGAAACGCTTGATGAGGAGAGAGACCCATGTGACTGGTGGCAGGGTTCAGAGCTCAGTACAGAAGCTCCCAGAGCAGGTTCTCATGCTTGCAAAGGATTTTACCAACTGAACTGTATCTCCTGAGCCCACTGGTTCTACTTGAGTGAAAAAATAGTGAGGGCCCTGTTCTATTTGAGATTAAAAACAATGGAGACCAGAGAAAAGGCCCAAAAAGCTCGTCCCCACTGTCTGTCTGTCCATCTGTTTCCATTCACTATCTCTGTGACTCATTTGTCTCCACACTCAATGTCATGTGTAGGTAGCCCCATCCCCTGTCTCACCATGTACCCCCTTCATCCCAGATGCTCACCACCCATTACCCCACTCCTAATTCCCAAAGCGCACTCCACATAACCTCACAGTCTCCTTCCTGCCTTGTCATCCCTCTGCCAGGATATCTTGCCCCTGCCCTGAGCACTGAGTGCTAGGCTTCCAAGAAGAAGGGGACCAGAAACTGCTGCTTCCAGCCAGCTGGGGCTATCAGACCCCAGGGAAGCAAACATCTTGTCAGGGTTGCTCAGATACCAGGAAGGAAATGGGCTCAATTAATTCACATTTGCCTCCCCAGATTAGAGCACAAGTTGGGAGATGGGAGAATTAACCTTTTCAAAAATGTAATTTCATAAAATCATTGGGTTCGGAACAGACTCTCTCATTATTACCATTATTTATGGCCTGTCTGTACCTTAGGCTACCAGCCACATGCAGAGACGGAGGAAGATCTCCCAGTGGCCATCTCATGGAGGAAGAGGAACTGATGGGACTGAAGCCCTGGTCTTGGGGTCAACCATGTCATTCAAGCCAGGGGACACCATAGGGCACCTGTAGCTTCTTGGGTAGAAGTATCCCCACTGGGGCCCATCAAGACTGTCACAGGGAAAATCATTGCTGTTCATACTTTCTTACTCCTACCAACTGCACTCGGTGGACACCAATGCCCTGCCCTCTTCCCAAACCTCACCATGGCAACTGCAGGCCACAGCTTTGAGGTCAACCCAACATCAACACCTGGATGTACTCCAATCCTAAGTTCCTATCCTACCAGTGCTGGGACATCAGAGGACCCCAGAGCTGCTCTGGAAAGGTGTTAGGCTCCCTCAGCCATCCACGGGCTATGGAGATTCTGCCTTTCCGAACAATGCTCTTCTCTGCCTAAATGAAGATTCCCTAGCTAACTTCTCTTCAACCACCGGCCTCAGTGGTGGAACAGGGTGCACAGCATGGCGTGCCCACACAGCTGTGGCAGCGTGGAGAGCAGGATTAGGGGGTGTTGGGGTGAATGTGACCCATGTAAAGAGGCTTCAAGGAGAACAATGGAGTTTACTCTGAGGAGACCTAGAGCCATGGCATGATCTAGAGAGAGAGGAGGCAGTGACGTGTCTCCTGCTTCTGAAATCCATGCTTACGAGTTCTCTGGGCTGCAGCCTCCCTCCTGGGATCCCAGGGGCCAAACTGGACCCTAAATTTGTGCTCTGTGCCGACAGATCTTAAGTTATGCTTTCAGAGTTAGGGAAAGAAATATCTACTGGCCTGGTCAAGGCCACCACCTCATGCAAGGGACCTTGTCCTCTTCCTGAGTGCCATGGAAAAAACAGCAGATGACTCTGAAGGCCTGGGCCTGGCTCCCCCTCTGACAGTTTTTCTGTGTGATTTGGGTAAGCAGTACAGAGCCTCTAAGTCTGTTTTCTTCATCAGAAATCCAGGAGTTTGGACTTTGTGGTCTATGGTCACTTTCAAGGACAAACATATTCCTTTCATATCAAGGAAAAAGAAGGAGGACAATTTAGGCTGGTAGAAATCACTGGACAAAATTCCCCACTAGGGGGATGGGACTTTCAGCTGGATCCCGAAGGTGGGTGAAGGTGCAAGGTGAGGTTGCGCTCCTTCCTGCCCAGCTCCCAGCCCCACCCCCTTTCTGAAAACTCAACAGGAAGCACATGGAACCTGCCAGGTTAAATTAGATCAGCATGCTTGACCATTTAACCAGAGACAAGATCCGGCTATGTGTGCGGTTTTTAAACAGAGGTTTCTCGGAGCCGTTTCCTTCACTTGGAATGAAAAGAATTGATTATCTTTAGAACCACTTACTGAGGCTGATGGGCCTTGGCATGAGCCCATCCGGGATTCACAGAGGCCCAGCTGACCTGTGCCCTGGGCTTGTTACAGCCCCGATGCCGAGGAGAGCAAATGTCTACCACTGAGCCCTCCTTTACAAAGATTAGGGAGAGCTAGACCTGGAGAGACAGTGCAGGGCTTCTGTTACTCTCAAGAGCGTGGAAGCACATGAGAGTCCTGCCCCTCGTCCATGTTACAAACACATGTTCTAAGGTTCTCACAGACCTGTTGCCTTCCACAAGTGTGCTTCTGTTCTAATCCTAGCCTGGCAGCAAGCGAAGGCAAATATTTGAAGATGTCAGGCTGGAACAAGGGCATCAAATGGAAAGCAAATCTGGTAGGAGAGGACATTCCAGGAAGCCAGCGCTCATAGCAGGCAGCCATACTATGGTCCTGGACACTGGGACCATGGCTGAGGGTGGGGATGAAAATGTACCTGTGAATAAGTGTTCCCTGACACAGCCACCATCTGGCTTTCTTAGCTTCCCTGCTTGACACTTCAGTTCCCTGTCAGGCACTCCCTTGTAGTTGGGTCCTGTCTTGAGCCCTGACTTATGTGAAGGAATGACACCAGTTTAGTGCTTAGCGGCACTTCCTAGTGGCTTGAGGCTATGTTCCTCAAGTAGAGCCACGTCCCACTGTGTACAAAAGACTACAGGATGCCAGACTGGCTTAGAACCCAGCCCTCTGCCTCACACCTTCCTTTTGGGCTTAACTTGCTACATTGGGTCCATGTCCCACACCTTGTCCTACTTTGTTTTTTCTGTGAGTGGGGCCTGAGGGTACCCACAAAACCTTGCTGTTCTCTCTAGGGGTACATAGACCCCTGAGCTACTTCCCTTCACCTTGACTTTCTCTCTTGTTTCTTAACTAGACTGAGGCCTTACAGAAGCAGCCCCCCTGGTGCCCATCCAGCCCAGCCCCAACTTGCCTCATCCCACTTTCCGTCAGCACCAGAGCTCTGTCATGTTTATGTCCCAGGCTGTAGTTAGTGCCCATCATCCAGTTCCCCGAGGACGGGCCATATGGCTGAGTGAGCCACTCAGCCATGTAAGTATGCCTTTCACCAGAGCCAGAAAGAGACCATGGTTCAGGGAAGCAGCCAGAGGATGAAACAGACCTTGCAAGGGCCAGGTTGTAGAGGAGCTGTCAGCTGGTACTGAGGCTGGCCACATGGTTACAACCAGAATTAAAGTTAGGGACCCAGGGGATCAAGTAAAGGCTTGGAGGAGTCTTCTTGGGAACAGACTAGACTTAGGGCTCATTTCTGGCTTCATCGCTAACATCCAGGGTGACCTTGGTTCACTCACATTTCTCAAATGTAAAATTAAGGGCACTGGACTTGTTTATCAGGAAGCAGACAGAACTCTCTTTCTCTGTCTTCCATTACCATGTCTTCATGTACTAAGCGAGTCACTGGTATTATATGGAATACACAGTGACATCATATCTACAGAAGAAAGAAAAGAGTCTCATAGCCCTCACACCAGGTTGAGGCTAGAAGAGACGAGAAACTGGGTACCCAGAATGCCTCAGTTTCTACTTCTGCATGGAGGAGGCTTTACATTTACAATGCCCTAGATTTTCCAGAACTCCCCACCATCCTCCCCCTTACCCGCCCTTCCCCTTCGAAAATGGTCTTGGGCTACCCAGGAAGCAAGGATAATGACAAAACAAGACTCTGCCACCAACAGCCACCACACAGGGGAATGTTTAAAAGCCACAGACATGCCACCTCCCCGGTCACAGGCCACCACAGCCATTTGTCATCTTTGCTGTTGGGGAATAACCTTGAGATGAAACTGATCTTGAAGAAGGGAAAACTTTCTTGTGGAGTACTGAAGCAACCAGGAGCACTGGAGGACATATGGGGACTGGGAGGTAAGGTACGAAGGGGACAATGGCTCCATGAATCTACAGTAGTGTACATGTAAACCTGTGCCCTCCCGACAGGCCTTGCTACCTCTAGGGACGCCTGTGAGAGACCCAGTGGAGCAAGTGTCATTGACCATGTGTATGGGACATGGGGAATGAACACAGAAAGGGACGAATGTGTCCCCGTGCCACTGCGTCCTGTCTGCTTATCAGCTGAGTCACAGCTTCATCCATGGCTGAAGAAAACTACAAGACCCAAATCCACATATACAAGGGCTGTTGGCAGAGAGGCCAGAGCCCACGGCTAAGGACATTGATATACATATGAATGTCTTCTAGCGAATTCCTTCACCATGTTTCGGTTCCCATCATCTACCCTGAAGTTACAGTTTTGCCCCAATGTCATACAAACAAGCATGCATGCTTGCCCCCAAATATTAGATGCTTCCATACTCAGCATTTTTTTCCCCAATGAAATACAAGGCACCGTCACACACTGGTCACCCCTACGCTGCTCTGAGATGTCCAGGTACACCTGGGTCAGCACACTCATTAGAATCAACCCTGGAAAATGACAGAATGAAGTTGTGATGGTTTGTATATGCTCATCCCAGGGAGAGGCACTGTTAGAAGGTGTGGCCCTGTTGAAGTAGGTGTGTCACTATGGGTGTGAGCTTTAAGACCCTTGAACTAGATGGAAGCAAGTATTTTCCTAGCAGCCTCCAGATGAAAATGTAGAACTCTCGGCTCCTCTTACACTATGCCTGCCTGGATGCTGCCATGCTCCCACCTTAATGGTAATGGATTTAAACTCTGAACCTATAAGCCAGCCCCAATTAAATGTTGTCCTTATAAGAGTTGCCATGGTCATGGTGTCTGTTCACAGCAGTCAAACCCTAAGAAAGAAGACAGCCTGTGTCCCATGGAACTCACATTCTGTGTCTTGACCACGGAGGAACATATAGACGCATTCCTCAGACCTGGGCATACGTGTGGTACTTAAGTGGTGACAAAGCACAAGTGCTCAAACATTTATTGAGTGCCTGCTATATGCATCCCAGAAAGTATGACTAAGCCTGGAGATCCAAGTATGAGAATGAGATTGTCACTACCCTGGTCACACACACCCAGCAAAGAACATGCATGCACAACCTCAAACACTTCAGGCTCTCCATCCATGCGCACGCGCGCACACACACACAACTTGAATTTAAATTCTAATCACTAACCAAGGCATTTGTATGGTGCCCCAGAAAGCAGTTCACTTAGATTAAGGGCCCTTCCTAAGTTCAAAGCCAAATCTGCAAGTTGTCTGTCTCTCAACCTGGGCACCCCTCCCCACCAGGTCCTTGGAATTATCAAAGTGACAGAGGCCTCCTTTCTGCAGCCTTGAGTGTGTCTGGTCCTACTGGTAGTGCTCCAGATGTCCCCAGACCCTTCAGACGGGACAGGAGCCAAACACAGGCCCAGCCGCCCTGGGGTTTTTGCTGAGACATTATATTGCAACAGAGTCCGTTTCTTCCAAGCCTTTTTTTTTTCTTCTGCTTCTGCTTTTAAAGAATCAGAAATAACTTGGCTGCAAAAAAATGTGCTTTGGGCATAAAGCAGACTCCCAGGGTCAGAGCCCAGGAGAAGATTTTTGCTACACAGTTTCAGAGAAAATAGCAGGCACTCAGCAATTTTGATTCTTCAAGGGATGGAGAGAAAACACAATTGGAGCGGATTTAGGGCTGCACAGGGCTCCTCTCCAGGCCGTGGCATGCTCTGTACGTTTCCTTTGCCCCTGCTGGAGAGCATAGCATTGGGAAGAGGGGAAGAGGGGAAGAGGGGAAGTGGGAGGTTGGATTTGTTCATAGGAGATACCCCATACCAGTAGTCCCAGGAAGAAAGCTCATCAGGGTGGTGGTTTTGGACCTTGGCCCTTGGTTTGCAACCCAGCTCTGCTTTCTACCAGCTGGCGTGAGGAAGGGAGAAAGGTCTCATGACTTCCAGAGAAAAAGAGAGGTTCTGAGACAGGGTGGAATTCAGTCACTTGGTAGCTGTGTGACCTTGAGGAAGCTAAGTTGCCTGGACTCGCATTTCTGAGTTGGAGTACTTAACAGTACATCCCAGGCTAAGTACTTGATGCACACAAACCGGGGTTGTACGGACACGTGCTAACACACGTCTCCTGCCAACATTCCAACCACAGGAAAGCCACCGCTGTGCTAGGAAAGACATAAAGAAATGCCAGGAGTGGGAGCAGGTGTTAGGGAAGGTCCTGTGTTGGAGTTCCCTTGAATCCAGAGCCACCTTCCCACAGAAAGCCATGGAAGCCAAAGACAGAAAAGGTTGGCGGAGCCATCCAGAGGGAATGATGGGCCTGTACAGGTGCAGAGTGCATGTGTCTGTGCATATGGGGTAGGCCTGGCCACATCTCTGCTGGCCCAGTTAGCTTGGCTTGGGTCTCTTTACATCTCCTTGCATCTTGAGTCTCTCCCTGGCCAGGTCGAAAGGCCACCTACCTATGCAAAGGAAGACTGGGTCCCTCAGCCCTTTTCAAGGCATATGACCTTAAGATGAAGGGAGAAGACAGCCTTTGGGACATGGCGGAAGTTCTGCTCATCCCACTGAGAAAGGCTTCTCTCCGAGTCACCACCCAGGTGGCCCACAGAGTCCCAAACAAGCTTCCTGCCAATCAAGGCCTGAGGGGAGGAGCTAGATTCGTCTTCCACCTCCCACTTAAGCAAAGGGTGAGTTGTAGTGTGGTGACTCCTAACTTCACATTTTAATTTTCAAAAAGGAAATAGATTCTCTCCAGCCTTTGCTGTAATTGACTCCGTGGCTGCGACTTTATCATGCAAATGGTTATTTGTGGACTTTGGGAAACCTGCGTCATGGAGAGAAATTACATACTTACAGATCTGCAGAACCGTGGATTGGGGTCCCAGCAGATTCTAATGATTCTCTGGGTGCCATTAGGGGATAACGTGAAAATGCATATTTAGAGGGTGATTAAGAAGCAAGCAAGCACGCAGGCGAGGCAAAATTCCTCCTGAAAACTGGTGATTACTCTCGGCAGGAGGCGATTTTCTCAAGTTAGAGATATCAGAGACCTGCTTACTGTTTTTCCCCCAAACCCCAGGGGCAGTCCTGCAACAGATTATAAATAGTCACAAACTTCACACTGGCCCTAGGACTGAACCTCTTGGCCACTCAGTTTGGCATCCTGAGCCATCAGATTGTTATTTAAAAATCCTTCCCCCCCACCCCCTTCCACCCACCCCACCCCCACCCCCACCCCACCCCCGTAGGGGGGAGGGGCTAGCTCAGACAGCTGATCAAATGTGAAGACCCCACCCCCACTCCCCAGTTCAATCCCCAGAATTTACTTCAACAAAATAAGTAAAGCCAGGCCTGGTGGCCGGAGCGATGGCTCAGAGGTTAAGAACCCTATTTCAGTTGACAGCACCCGCAATGGGCTGTTCACGAACACCTGTAACCCTGGCTCAAGGGCATCTAGTGCCTCAGGTCCCTTTGATCACGGGAAACCATGTGTATACACCCTTACCTCCACCCTATGCATACACATAGTTGAAAATAAAAAATAAATCTTTAAATAATGTCAGGCCTGTTGGTACACATTTGTCGTTCAGCTCTGGGGGATGGAGACAGGCCCTGGGGCTTGTGGGCCAGTCTGCCTAGCCGTGAGACCGGGAGAGACCCTGTCCTCTGGTCTCTATGTGTTTGTCCATACACACAGTCTGTTTCCCAAATATAATAGCACACTCAAGTTAAACTTCTATCAACATTCCAGAACGGCATTCTGGGAAGCATAGGCTCCAAACTGCTCCCCATGCTTCCTTGGCTCTTAATTTAGCTGCATTTGAAGTCATGAGTAAGGTTTACCTCATCTCTACAAATGTTGGCAAACTGCTGAGTCTCCCGATGGACCTCAGAAACCACAACAGGGTCCTTCACATTCATGGTTGAGCTTCACTATTTCAGACCTATTTAAAGTTGTCTATGTAAACTGCCCCCAAGTTGGGGTAAGCCATTGTGAGGATCGTAGGGTGGGACCAGGGGATTGGTTTTTTTTTTTTTTTTTTTTTTTTTTTTTTTTTTTTTTTTTGAGGACTTGGGCCCTCATGCTTCTAGTACCCAGGCTTCTCTCTGCCTCTCCTCTCAGGGCTTTGTTAACCTGGGGGTAAAGGTGATTCATCCTTGTTAGGTTTCACCCTTACAGAAGGCAACACTTTGTGTTGTTTTGAGCCAGGCTCTCATGTAGCTAAGCTAGCCTCAGACTTACTATGTAGCTAACGATGACACCGAACTCCTCATCCTTCTGCCTTCCCCTCCCAGACACTGGGACTGGCATGTGTCACCACACCTGGTGGTGTTGGCCACTCCAGAAAGCCTGGCGACAGTAACGCAGGGCATAGCGATTTGGAGGGAATCCATCTTGCATCTGCTCCCCGTGCGGTGTGACACCCTCATTCCTAGATCTGGAGGCAGGGACCACAGTCTGGGTGCCTCCTCCACTTAGAATTACGTCACTGTTCATCATTTCTAGACTGCTGAGTTTTGACTCATTAGACACGTGGACAGGTTTTATAAACCAAAACCATCTGCTACCATGTTAGGTCAGGCTTGCCCTGAGTCACACTGATTATTGTCTTGGTTCAGCTGCTAATCTAAAAATTAATGTAATGTAACCCCTATGTCTCTGGTATTCTAACAAAACCCATATAGGATTCTGCTGATGGCCACTATTGAACCATGCCAGATACACGCTAAACCCTGAACGTACAACATCCCATTTCATCTTGGAGAGAGCTTGAGAAGGTAAGTCTGAGCCTAGACCCTCAGGTCCTCCAGAGAGACACAGAAACAGAAGATGAGAGGAATGGGATGCCCCAGTAGAGCCAAATACAATCCAGGGATGATGCTTCAAGGCCCTGCACTTGATCTTGGGGCTGAGCATTCTGAAGCTGAGCGAGCTGTGAAAAGTCACAAGAAGAAAAGACCAACCAAGGGATGAAAGATTTAAGGCACCGGAGGCCTTACTTGAGGGGAACTTGCAGAGGAGGCCTGTGCCTGTTAGTGTTTCATCAGTTTGACACAAACTAGAGTCATTTTGGTGGCCATAACCCCAACTTAGAAAATGCCTGCGTCAGATTGGCCTGAGTGTTTCCAGCCCTGTGGCCATGGGCAGGCCTGAGCAGGTGGTCTTGGGCTGTGTAAGAAAGCAGGCCGTACAAGCCATGGGGAACCAGCCAGTAGGCAGTGCTCCTTCATAGTGTCTACTTGAGCCTCCACCGCCATCAGGTTTCCTGCCTTGATGATAGCTACAAAGCTGTTAGATGAAACTGTTTGGCTGGAACCTCTGTTTACCCCTGCACAAACTGGAAAACCCCATCTTCCCTCCTTCTCCCATCCCTCTTTAACCTCCTCCTCACTCCCCCTGCACAGAGAAAACTCCCTGCCCACACAAGAAAACTCTGGGCTAACACGTCATCACTCCTCATCTCTGTGTTTTCGGGAACCCACCCAAGAGTACCTGCCCATGGCCTCAGTTTTGACCATATATGGACACAATCCCAGCTCCTAGCTGACACGTCATCACTCCCCACCAAAGCTCTATAAAACCCCCTTGCTTTACCCTGATGAGTGGTCAGTTAAAGAATGTTCAGTGGTCAGTAAAGTTTTTTTTTCTGGTTGGCCATTACCTTGGGTCTACAGCAAGGCAGACAAGAATTCAGAGACACAAGTTTGTTTACATATAGAAAACAAATTATTGTAGTTACTGGAATTGCCAAAGTTAAACCAAAATGGAGGTTATAAAATGATGCGGGCCTAGCTAGCAGCCAGGTCCTTGGGACCTTCCAAACCTTAATCTTCTCACTTAGAAAATGGGAGGAAGGGGGCCTTTTTCTCACCACCCGAAAAAGTTTCAAGGAGAAATCACCTAATGTGTTTGGGCTGTGGTTAGCGTGGAGAAACACACATGGGACATTGACATTTGGTTTTTGAGCCACGCCTCTACTGAGTCTTAATTACCAGGGCCACACATACACAGGTCCCAATCAAACCTCAAGCCAGCACTAGAGGCCACATTGTGGCTGGGATATCACTAGGATAGTAAGATGTGAAAGCACAGACAAAGACACGAGAGGTTCTGGGAGGCAGATGAGATACTTGCCACAACAGACCTCATAGAAAGACTCTCTCTCCCATGGGCAAGGTGAGGAAAACTGAGTCAGGGAGTGGTTGTCATCCTCCAGCACAGAGAGGCTCAGGAGGCAGAGTGAGATGTATATTTGGTTCTTTTTCTGTTGCTATGATAAAAAGATCCTGACTAAAGGAGAAGGAGTTTAATCCAGTTTACAGTTCCAGAGAGGTCATGTTGGGTCAGGGGCTTCGGGATGTGAGGGTGTTAGGCGTATGGGGTTGTGGGGAGTAGCATGACAGCAGACAGGTGTCCAGAGCAGAAAGCTGGCTGACCACATTGTATTCTTACTTGTGAGCTGGAGAACAGGATGTGGAGCCCTCCTCCAGTAAAGCACTTCTTCCAGAAAGGCTCCACCTCCTAAAGGTTCTAGCACCTTCCCACACAACACCACCAGCTGGGGACCCAGTGTTCAAACACCAGGCTCCAGAAAAGATTTCATATTCAAACTACAAGATGTCTTTCACTAGCTGATGCCTGAACCAGTTGCCTGGGGCCACACATCTCCCTGGGTTCCCATCTGACTTTCTGCAGAGAACACTAGGCACATGCCACTTGTTTTCCTGCCTCAGAGAGAAAATATCCCACCACCACTGTCAAAGGTGGGAAGAAGGCAGCTCTAGCTGGCAACCCTCACGAGATGTGACTGTGGTGACAACCTGTCTGGAAAGTTGCAGAGAATCCAGGTCTGCAAGAGAGTCACTCTCCCAACTCCCAGCTTCCAGGGACTAGGGAGATAGCCTAGGGGATAAAGTGCTTCCTGTACCAAGCTTGAAGACAGGGGTCTGGACACCTAGAACCCACAAAACAGTTGAGTAGGCATGGTGGCCTGCCTATCCACACTTAGAAGGGAGATGTGATTCCCCAGGGCAAGCTGGTTGGCTAGGCTATAGCCTATGGGTGAGCTCTGGGTTCCACTGAGAGACCCTGCCTCAATGAGTAAAGTAGGGGGTAACTGAGGAGACTCCCTAAGCCAACCTCCGACCTACACACACACACACACACATGCATACGCACACGCGTGCGCGCGCACACACACACACACACAAATGCCTGCACACAGGAATATACATACATACAGGCAAGTACATCATACACATATGCACAGATTTTTTTTAAAAAAGAAGGAACCAAAGGAATGCTTGTAATAGATGTTTTTCTGTATATCCTTGGTTAAGAGCTTGTCAAGTAGTTGTAGAGACAGGGGATAGAACAAGGACCCATGGAGCATGTGCAGGAGGCAGGCTAAGTCAGCCATTGGCTATTAATATGCTTTAATGTTAAATAATCACAGACTTAAGGGACTAGAGCAGAAAAGCTGAGGAAAGCATTTCTCAAAGTCTCCTTTAACAAGGATTTGGATTTTTTTGACACAGGCCTCATGTAGACCAGGCTGGCTTCAAACTCACTTTGTGTTTGAGAAGGATGGCCTTGAACCTTTGATTCTCCTGTGTCGACCACCTGAGTGCTGTGACCACAGGCGGATGCCAGCACGCCTAGTTACACTGTGCTGGGACCTTACACACGCTCTACCAGCTGAACCCCATCCTCAGCTTAGTAAGGAGGTTGCTTGGTTTGTCTTTTTTTTTTTTTTTTTTTTTTTTTTTTTTTAATTTTGAGTCTTCTGTGCACTGGGTACCATGAACACAGAAAAAAAAAAAAAAAAAGAATGATCGATGCCCTGGTGGGCACAGCATTCTGGCAGCGGGAGTCAGATCTCATAGACGTACAGGACAAGAGGCAGTTGGCTCATCTGTGCAGAGAGGAAAAGAACTGAGAAGAGAAATGCAACAGGAGGATAGGGACAGGAGACTGAATGGAAGTGAAGATGCTCTGAGGGCCTGGAGTTCTCACCAAGACAGTGCCAGGAACAGAGGACACTTGCCCAAAGTGATGTCCAGGCTGGGTCTCTGAAGAAATGAACAAGCTTAGAGAGAGGACGGGGTAGGGGAAGCAAGCAGCGTGTCAAAGGTCAAGAGGACTGAAGGCTCAGGGTGACTCTGAGCAGCTACCAGGAAAAGAAGCATGGTCAGAGAGGACACAGGTGGCCGCTGGGTGTACAGGCCACAGACTAGTGTGCTAGGCTGAAGTTAGGAGTGTCAGCCTTGGGGAGCTGGTCTCTATTTTGTTTTGGGGAGAAGATCTTCTGTAGCCCAGGCTAGCCTTAGGCTTGAACTCACCATATAAGTGAGACTGGTTTTGAACTCCTGGTCCTTCTGTATCTATCTCCCAAATGGTGACGGTATTGTAGGTAAACACTACCACACATAGCTTTGCTTTACTCTGGTTTGGCTTTTAATATAGAGTCTCACTATATAGCCCCAGCTAGTATAGAATGTAGAGACCAGGCTACCCCCAACCCTTTAGTTTAGTTTCTACCATTGTCACCCAAGTATTACGGGTGTAGGTAGTTACTACCATACCTGGGAAGTTTGGGAGGATTTAGACAGACATAATGACATATTCTTGTTTTAATAGAATCAGTCAGAACTGAGTATGAGAAAATTCTAGAATTTTCTGAGCATCAACCCAAGGAATGTTCCATGGAACTAGATAGGAGAGGAATGATGGCATGAGTCAAATCAGGGTGGGGAAAGCCCAACAACACATCTTTATATACATACAGACAGAACATTATATATGCCTACGCAAATCAGCATTGCTATTTGCTGAGAAGGAAATTACACATGTATGTACTTTTACACGAATGTACACGCCAACGAAGGTAAAGGATCTGAGAAGTATTTTGACAGTCTCGTCTTTACAAAATGTTTGGTGCTGCCATGCCAGCGGTTTCAAACTTACCTCCCCTCAGTCCTGTGTTCTCTCTCCATTGCCCTCATTCCCCATATTTCCTGGAGGAGCAGCCAATGTGGGGAATTTCCTATGCCCTATCTCTTCCCTTAAGCCTTTGGCTGGAGGTGCCATTGGGCTGGCAAGATGGATGAGCAGGTAAAGGCACGAGCTGCCAAGCCTGACTATCTGAATTTAATCCTGGGGACCCACAGGATAGAAGGAAAGAATAATGGAAGTTGTCCTCTGACCTTTAACTACAGAGTACACACGTACACACACACACACACACACACACACACACACACACCAAGTAAGTAACAATGTAAGAGTCAGTTTGATTATTTCTTTCTTTGAATGTACTTTTCTTCTTAGATGCTTCCTGCACAGCAGAGCCATTTTGCATGTCCGTATGACACAGGTTCAAAGGGACAGGGAGTTAACCATCCCTACAACTCAAGAAGTACTTGGCTATCAACCCCATCAAGGCCATACATCTCTGCTTACTCAGCCCTTGCTGGCTACAAGTTGGGGCTCTCTGCTTGCTGGCTGCCAGGGTGCCTTTGAGATTAGGTGAACCCCAGGTGCTCCCAGGGGTGGGTGTCAGACAAGCCCCTCCCCCACCTTTTCACTGTCTCATATCCCAGCTGTTTCTTAGCCAATGCTCCCAGATAAGCACACAAGTCCCAAATAAGGTCTTGAGGGAAGCACAGGATGACAGGTGACATTAGCCACTTACTGTTGGGTCATCTAGTAACACTGCTAGGAGTGAACCAAGCCTCCGTCTTCGATATCACTTGACAAGGTAAAGGAGCCTCTTACTCTTGGCTGCCAAGGGTCTCAGATGTCTCAACTGGCCTTTTGTTATTGTTGACATCAAAGCCACTGAAACTGAGTCAGACACTGAAGGGTCACCAGGTTTTTGGTTTTCAGTGGACTAAAATGTCCATAAGGAAGTAGGGAAGTGCTGAGTCAGAGGAGCTGGTTGGTGCTAAGTGTCACTGTGAGAGGCTGAGGAGAGGCCACCTGATTTAATTTGCAGCCTTCTCTGACAGACTCCACTTGTTTTGCTAATTAGAGAAAAACCCAGCTGCCTAAAAGGGCTCTCTCCGGGAGTCCACCCATCCTCTGCCTGACAATTGCATGTTAGCCAGCTTGGTGTCTCCTTCCTCCTGTCATCAACTTTCTTACTCTCTAGCCCACACTGAACATGCCTGTCACCACTCACTTTATGTTCTGATAAGATCATGGAGTCCGGACTGGGAAGATAGCTGAGGCAGTGTACCTCACAAACATGAGGACCAGAGTGGAAGAGGGAACTCTTAATTCCAGAGCTGGGGAGGTTACAAAGGTCAGTCCCTGGAACTAGCTACTTACCCAGCCTAGCCTGGTCCAGATCAGTGAGAGACTCTGTCACAAAAAGAAAGTGGATTGTCCCTGAGGAACGACAGCTGAGGCTGGCTTCTGGCTTCTACACACATGTGCACACACGTGTACGAGTGTGTTGACACAAATATAGACAAAGATCACGGAGTGGCCGAAGATGAGGCAGTCCCCTAGCCTGGGCTTGATTTGCTGTGCTATCTTGCAGAAACACTTCAGCCTCTTGGGAGCTGATCCTCTGCACCCTGCCTGAATCAGCAGGGCATGGAACAGGGCAGGGACCTTTGTACCAGGTTCACCTCTTAGACCAGATGTTCTGGGTTCCTCTCATTGGGACCAGGAACATTGCTTGTCCGCCGATTGCTGGGCTCTGCTCTAGGCAATTTGGATATAGTGACTATACCAGAAAGAAGTCCCACCATCAAGAGCTTCTGTTCCTTCTCGGAGGCTCAACAGTGGTTGCAGGAGGGTCTGGCGCTGGGTAGTCTGGTAAGCTGACAACCTGCATTCTCCTTGTCCCCCATTGCAAGGTTTTCTTGCCTCCATCAAAGACTGCCAAGTGCATGGAGTTCTGGTCTACATCCACTGCATTGTATGGATTCTTGGTCTCTAAAAGGCCTCAGTCCCAGGCTGAGGTGGAGGTGGGGTTACAGGAGGGGAGGGTGAGAACATTGACAGCCCTGCCCACAGCGCAGGAGAGAGGAAGATGAGATAGGAACTCACAGGTTCCATGAAAGACAGAAATCTCTGGGTGCAGAAGCTATAACACCCCCAAATGTATGCCCTTCTAGGGGTGGGTCTGCTGTTGGCTTTCTTAGAGACTATCTCTAAATGCTGGCAAGGAATTATCCTGCAGTTTGATATGGGCCCTCAATAGAACCAGGCCAAGTTCTTACTGTTCTACCCGCCCAGTCACCTCTCACTCTCGTCTACATATCAGCCTGTCTCTAACACTTTCACCTCAGAGAGCAGCCTTGCCCCACTGCCCCTCCCACCTGCATGTGGGCACTGCGGGAGATACGCTCATTTTGATATAGTCTGGGTCACCCCTCAGCACACTAGGCACAAACAACAGCCCTATGTGCTGGGGGAGAGCTGGGGAGAAGAAAATGAGATTATTTCTTCCTGAACAGTTGGGTGACCACACAGAAAGTCAGTCACTGAGTCATAGATCATTAAGTCCATCCTTCACCTGTTGCCAACCCCTTTCCCTAAACCTCATCTCCCTTTCCAAATAGAAGTTGGCAGCTATGGTGGTTTCAGAAGGCTTGGCATCCTCAGGCTCATGTATTTGAATGTTTGGCCCATAGGAAGTGGCACTCTTTGTTGGAGTGGGTGTGGCCTTGTTGGAGAAAGTATGTCACTGTGGGGATGGGCTTTGAGGTCTTCTGTGCTCAAGCCATGCCCAGACACAGTCTGGTCCTACTGCCTTCGGACCCAGAAGTAGAACTCTCAGGTCTGTCTCCAGCACCGTGCTGGTCCGTCTGCTGCCATGCTTCCTGCCATGACAATAATGAACTAAATCTCTGAAACTGTAAACCAGCCCCAATTAAATCTTGTCCTTATAAAAGTTGCCTTGGCCATGGTGCCTCTTCATAACAATGGAAACCCTAACTAAGATACCAGAAACCACAGCAAGCCCTGAGGCTTGCACATCAGTTACTTGGCTGTGACTCCCAGGCTTCTCCTTGACTGCTGCATGACCATGGATATCAGCTCATTCTCTCAGACCTTGGTTTGGTTTCTCCATCCATCAGATGATGCCTGTGCATCAGATGACAGCAAGGACAGAGAACACATCTGTTGCCCGAGGCCTGGAGGCTGTCTTGAGCATCTTCACGGCATACCTTATTCTCTGCTAGGTTGGTTTTATTTCATTCCCAGTTTTCTCTCCAATGCCTGGCACACAGGTGGCAGCTAACATTTGTTCAACATCCCTGTGAAGTTAGGACTACTAGAATCCCTAAAAAGAGACACAGAAACCCAAGAATCCGGCAAGTTGTGCAACACATGGAGGTTGGTGCACAGAGGAGGTTGGACTTGAGTCAGGGAAGCCATCTCTAAGGCTGCTCCCCTCATGGGAAGAACTATGGGGCACAGGTGTCAGGCAGGCTGCAGAGCCCAGCCCTACACAGGTTCTACATGGACAGTCCTGACAGGAGATGTGATGGTTCAGGATACACTCAACCATTACCTGATGCCCACTCAACCATGCATGTATTGGATGTTTACTGTACTCCAGGCACCAAGGACTGATGAATGGGATGTGGCCCTTACCTCGGGTTACATAGACTAATAAGGTACACAAAGTTTGTCCAAGAAATGAAAATGAAGTCTGAGAGAGTCAGAGGCAGGTGGGAAGCAGGCAGGTTCAGGTTGAGGCATGTGACAGAGGGGATAGTGTGGGGAGCGGGGACTGCAGAGGCCACAGTACATTCAGCGACTTCCTTGGGATGGTACAGGGGTAGATGGAACATCTCTGACCAAGGGGAATCCTGGGGGCACCAGTGGGAGAATTGTTACTTCTGAGTGGGAGGAGAGGAAAGAGGGGAGCAGATGCTGACTTCTGCCATCTCCAGAGCTTATGAGTCTTCCCACGGCCACATCTGCAGTGGTTACAACGGTATCCAACACTTAGTAGGTGCTGGTAGGAAGAATGAATGAATGAATGAATGAATGAATGAATGAATGAGCAAGTATTCAAGATAAGAACTCTGCAAAATGTTTAGAGAATTGCAATGACTTGTCTCTACTGATACAAAAAAAGATCGAGTTGGACACTGGACAGCCACGGTGTTGGAGTGGCCTGTCACACGGGATGAGCTGATAATACCAAAGATGCCTTTTTGTAGCAGAGAAGGAAAGATAACTGGTCAAAAGTGCCCTAATTAATATTCTAGTAGGCTCCTTTGTTTTTCTGTCTCTGTCTATCTCTCTCAGTCTCTCTCTCACACACCACACACACGAGAGAGAGAGAGAGAGAGAGAGAGAGAGAGAGAGAGAGAGAGACAGAGAGACAGAGAGACAGAGAGACAGAGAGACAGAGAGACAGAGAGACAGAGAGACAGAGAGAGAGAGAGAGAGAATAGGGTACACAGGAGAGGCTTCCCAGGAAGAGTTGGGAAATGATGAATCCCCATTTGATATTCATCATTCAATCAACAAACACTCTGTGCAGGGACTTTATGCCAAACATAATTTCAGACACTAGAATGTATCTACACTGGAGTGTGTAGAGGAGGAAGGGCAGAGAAAGATATTCCAGGTGGAGCAGTCCTGGAAACAGCCTGGCCTATCTGTGTGTAAAGGCAGATATGACAAAATTACATGGACTAGGGGAGCCCCTTGGGCTCTGAGGCAACAGAGACCCTGAATGGATTTAAAGCAATATATCCATGAAGCCCAGTTTTAGCTTCATCTAGAACCTTCCAGCAGTCACAAGACATCCCCCTGACTAGCAAGAAGAAGAAAACAGAATGTTGGGCTCCTACTGCACCTCTGACTGGCAGCAATGATGGAGGATGGGGTACAGCATAGAGATCTGAGGGGACAGTGAGTAGAGCAGAGAGGGAGGCACTGGAGGCCGTGCCACAGTCAAGAATGACTGGAGTGTCTGTCCTGGGCACTTGTGGGAGAATAAGAGGTCCCATTCTGAGATCCTCTGGGGTGGAGGGGAAGAAGAGAAGATCCTACGTTTGCACCCTAGCTCTCCTTTGCAGCCCTGGCACCTGCTTCACTACGCAGCCATCTGTCATACCCTGCCAGAGCTCTTGTCCTTTCCCTAACAACCCAGCCCCACAGAAAGGTCCATCTCATGGTCACTGTGGTGCTTCCCACACTGAGAGAGGGCCTGGCAGCTGGCTTTATGCTGACAACAATCCTAGCGAGGACAGAGGGCCCTGGAGGCTGGACATGTGGCATGAGGAGGAGGGCGGGGCTGGCAGCTGCCACTCTGAGAGCTTCACCTCCCATTCGATACTCCTGGTCTCAATGGCAGATGCTTAGCCAGGGTTGTGACTAGGGAAATGGCAGGACCTGTCTTTAACCCACTCTGAGGGTACTCAAGTGGAGAGGGCCTGGGTGTGTCTCTGGTCTGACTGGGCAGAAAGAGTCCATCAAAGATGGGAGGTCCTGTTGCCAAAGAGGACCCAGAAGTCAGAGGGACAGAGAGGGAGAAGGGGCTGCCTGTGACAAGTGGGAGGAGGAAGGATGGACGATGCAAAGCTGAGTTTCTTACATCAATCTGCCAGCAGCATCTTGGTGGCCATGAGAGATGGGAAAGAAGGAGGGCGCTCAGAACTGCCACTAAGACCCCTTCCCCAGAAGGTGCCCAATCCTCAGCGGAGCCCAGGGCACCAGGAATGGGGGCTTCTTTGACAATTTAAAAGGAAGTGGGCACAGCGTTCTAACGCTAACAGCCTGTTATTAAAATCAAGTGCTATTTTGCAAAATGCATTTGCCAGGGAATCGCTAATTACAGGCAAAGCGTAGCTCTGTGTGTTGGTGCCGATTAATCCTGAACGGTTTAAGCAATCGAGTTTTATACATATAATTATCATCCAAGATTCACAAAAACAGTAACAAGATGCTCTGAGCTCTGCCCTCGGGGGACTGGGTGGCAGGGGTGGGGATGGCAGAAGGGTGTCCAGACAGGGAGGGCCGGTCCAGGTTGGGCTGTTGAGAATCATGTGTGAGCATTTCAGCTTGACCCACCTCCTCTTGGTAATATTTTCCTTCTTCCTAAGGTAGAATAGAGCCTGACAGAGCGGGGTGGGAGGGAAGAGGAGCAGAGCCTACAAAACAATTCCTTCACAAGATGGTCCCACACTGACACAGAACTAGCTGTGATCTTTGAGACAAAGACATTGTTCCCTTCTCCTGTAGCCTTGACTTTGCATCTGTGAAATGGACTGGCTAGAGGGATTCTGTAGGGATGACAACCATTATCCAAGAAATAAAGGGAGGAGTGTTTAGTCCTGTGGTGTCCACCCAATGATGATGTTAGCCAATGGTGTTGCCCAGTCAATAGTGCTGTCTAGCCAATGATGGTGCTAGCCAGTGGTGGTGCCTGGTCAATGGTAGTGTTCGGCCAGTGGTGATACCCAGTGGTGTCTAGCCAAAGGTAGTGATGGAAAGTTTAGAGTCCCTGGATGAGAAGCTTCTCATGATATGTGCATGTGTAAGAAGACCGACGTAATCTAGAGAGTCTAGAATGGGGAATTATCTAACTCAGGTTGGCCTGTGGGCATATGGATGGAGGATTGTCTTCACTGTTAACTTAACTAAGACACTATGGGTGATGCCATTCTGCAGGCTGGATCCTGACATGTACAGCAGAGAAAACTAACCAAAGGCTGAGATAACAAGCCAGCAAAAATCTGTGGTGTATCCTCTCTACTCTTGACTGTGAGTGTGACCAGCTTTGACTACCCCGAAACAATGGAATTGTAAGTTAAATAAATCCTCTGCTCCTCTAAGCTTCTTAGGGTCCTGATATTTTACCACCACAACAGAAATGAAATTACAACTGCCATCTTTGCCATCCTCTGCTTTGTGCATCCTGAATATGGCAGGCTAGATACACCTGCGACAGTGACCAGAAAGGAGACCTGGCATCAATCAGCCTCTGGGCAACAATCAGGAGAATGAGGAGTTGCTCAGGTGATGCAGGGCCAGAAGGCTCTGCATCTTCCCACAATGAGGGTGGGAAGGGAAAATGCAGTCCACAGTTGTTGAACAGAACACCTGCCTTCCCCTCTCTCTTCTTCTGTGTGGAATGCTGCTGAAAGTTGGGGTCACACAGGCAAGCTAGATCAAGCAAGGGAGTATGTGAAGGCCATTAAAATTTCAGATCCCTGGCCTAGACACCACTACAGGGTTCTGTAGGTAAGGGTATGTGCAGGAATTCCTGGAAAGCCAGGATTCCAGAGTCACGTGGCTTAGACCTGGCCACAGCCTCTAATGAGATCCCAGTATCGTTTATAGGGAAAGGAAAGACTCAGGAACCCTGAAGCTTTCCCTGGGCTCTCCGTGTGTGTGTGTGTGTGTGTGTGTGTGTGTGTGTGTGTGTGTGTGTGTGTGTGTGATGGTCCAGAAGCCAGGCAGAGGGTCAACTGTTAGGTGTGGAGCCCACGGAAAGGGGACAGGTGGTAAGGGGAAGGCAGGCTCTCCTAACCATAGAAGCTAATGACAGGTTTCCATCTGTGGCCCTTGGCATTTGTTTCCATGGATACGAGTTTAACTTTATCACAGTGGTCTATGTCACTTTAGAGCTTCACAGGCTGTGGTGGTTTGAAACACACAGATTCATGTGTTTGAATTCTCGGCCATAGGGAGAGGCACTATGAGGATGTGTGGTCTTACTGGAGTAGTTATGCCCTTGTTAGAGGAAGTGTGTCACTATGTAGGTGAACTTTGAGGCCTCGTATGCCCAGGCTCTGCCCAGTGTGTGTCACTGCTTCCTCCTGGCTGCCTCCTCCTGACAGTCCCTTTCTACTGCCTGTGGATCAAAAGGTAGAACTCTCGGCTCCTTCTCCAGCACCAGGCCTGCCTGCATGCTGCCATGCTTCCCACCATGATGATAATGGACTGAACCCCTGAAACTGTAAGCCATCCTCAGTTAAATATTGTTCTTTATAAGAGTTGCCTTGGTCATGGTGCTCCTTCACAGCCATGATAACCCTAACTAAGACACAGGCCATCTGAATTCAGATGGACAAGGTGCTTTGTCACTGGGTCCCAGGTAAGACCTGAGAAGGTACCTGGCATACAGTAGGTGCTCAATAAGTGCTCAATACTGGGTAGAAACTTCCGCATCCTCTGTGGAGAGTCCTGGCTTCTAGTTCTATCCTTTAGATGCCCACGGTTGCATCATTTATAGACCATCCCCCACCCAGCAGTTTCCCACAGACCCTGCTCTGGGCCCTAGGACAGGCCCATGTCTAATCACAAACCTAAACTCTTTCTTTTTGCTTCTTCAACTGTTAAAAGACCTTCAAGCACTTCTGGGTATTTTATCATGGATCGCCCTTTGCAACAGATGTCATGGGTCTTTCTTTTCCCAGAAGTGACATTACTAACAGCTGCAGCCCATGGGTGAGCACCAACTGTATACAGACCTGGCCTAGCATTGGCAAGTGTGATCCCACAAGGGCTGAGTTCCACAAAGGTTGATTGAGATAGCCCAAGTCATCTGACAGACCTATGAGCATGCTAAGCCCTTCCAGCAGCAAGGCAGAAGTATCAGGCTTGTTCCTTTTTAGGGGAGGGGAAGCAACTGGACCCCTGCCTCCGTGACAGCTGGGAGAGGGGAGTTGGAAAGGTGAGTCGCATGGCCCAAAGTTAGACTCAAGTCGAGGCTTGGAGTTGGATCCTGCACATTCTGTGCACTGTCTACTACTGGCTAGCTACTAGGTTTATGAGCAGAGGGACAGGAAGAAGAGCTGAAAAGAGAGCCCAGGCTGTACAGTCTGTACAGTCCCAAGGACGTTGCCCATAGGTTTTTCTTTAACCGTGAACCACAGCAACGGCACAGAATGCCTGGGGGACAACATCTCTATTAGCTTTGTTTTCTTGATTGTTTACAGGCAAGGTCTTAAGTTGCCCAAGTTGGTCTCAAACTCAGTATGTTGCTAAGGATGCCCTTGAACTTCTGGTCCTCCTGTCTGCACATCCCAAACACTGGGGCTGCAGGCATATGCCATGTGCTACCATGCCCACTTTTAAAGAAATTCTAAAACACTGAAACCACATCCAAACTTCTTCACCCTGCCCTTCCCCAAACATGCAGATTTTAAAATACAGGGTGTGTGTGTGTGTGTGTGTGTGTGTGTGTGTGTGTGTGTGTGAATCCCATAGAGGTAAATTCAGCTATCTTTCCTAAGACAGGCATTCCACAATCAAGACAGATTAGCAGGGTGGCTACTGTGACCCAGAACATACTCCTCTAGTGATTCCCTTGTAGGACACCATATTCCTCAGAAAGACCCCAGGTGAATGCACAAATGGATAGACAACCATGTACACACACACACACACACACACACACACACACACACACACCCATGGGAGAACTGGGTTCTGGCCCTGACTGTACCTATTTTGTTGTGTGATTATGGTAAGTCCACTGAACTAGAGAATCTACCTCTCTGAACATCAATGTTACTTCTTCCTCTACACACAGATCTGTCACCTGGATTCTACTTTGAGACAAGATTCAGCAGGCCCTTGTGTCCACCTTGTGAACTGTAGTTTCCATGAAAAAAAAGAAAGAAAGAGAGAAAGAAAGAGAGAGAGAGAGAGAGAGAGAGAGAGGAAGGAAGGAAGGAAGGAAGGAAGGAAGGAAGGAAGGAAGGAAGGAAGGAAGGAAGGAGGCCATGCGTGTGTTAAGCATTCTGCAAGGCTGACTCGCTGATTACTGGAAGCCAGAATTACCTCAGTCTACCTTATCCCCTAAATAGACATTTACCACCCACTTCTGTGTGTACCCAACACATTTATGACTATTAGGTAAGTAAGTCCTTTGTAATATACAGACAGACCCCTAGCTGCTGCCAACCCCAAGTCTAAACGTGTCATCAGACAGCCTCTGAGGCCAGAGCAAGTTTCCCCACTGTGCCTCCTGACGCCTCCAGCCGACGCATTTGCAAACTGTTTTGATTTATGGATCCTTTGTTCTGTTCCTATTAAAAACTTCATGAGACTGTTACATTAGAACATGGTATCTGGGTAACCTAAATCTGAGTTATAGTCACTAATATTTGGCCCCAGAATATTCTCCCCGACTCAACCTTGTGTGTATGTGTGTCTGTGTGTGTGTACATGTTCATGTCTGTAAATGAGGGTGCAAATGTATCATAGCAAGGGTACAGAGGTCAGAGGTCAACCTTGTGTGTCACAGACTTCTCCATCTTCCTCCGTGTTTGAGACAGGGCCTTCCCCTAGCTCTTCACCTAGCTAGCCTGACAGCTTCCACAAATTTTCCTGTCCAATTCCCATCTTCCCATAGGTGACCACGGGATTGCAGACATGCTCCGTACTGCTACTGTGCCTGACATCTATGTAGGTTCTAGGGATCTCAGCTCAGGTCCTCTTGCTGATATGACAAACAGTAACCACTGAGCTATCATCTTTCTAGCCTTAAACTATTTTCCTAGTGCCTTTGAGGAAAGAGTTGTCTCGACCCACCTCACTCCACATCAACTGTCCCTGTATCCAGCCATGCAGGCTGCTCAGAGGCGAGGGAGGGAGCTGAAGACAGGAGCTCCTCAAGTCTCCTCTCAGCCCTGCTTATTTGCCACATACTTCCTCAGTCTCAGAAGTCACCCAGAGAGTACAAGGGCGGCCTGCTGCAGGATGCCTTGCTAAGCAAATTACAGTCTCTCAGGGGTGCAGATGACAAACGACAGTTAAATGGCTTGCTTTGCGTATGCAAATGAAGACGCCTGATTTACATTCATTTGCACCTGATGGGTGTCTGAAATGGATGGATTTGATTTGTGCTTGATCTCTAAGTGTCTAATTTATTAATCAATAAAACGTCATGTACAGGAGTGAGGATCCCCATTCCAGCCGGCCTCCATATATGTATGTAAATAACACACTCTCTCAATCTACTTGTTAGGTAAATGCTAATATAAAACTGACAGAGATCTGTAGCTGAGGAATTTTACGAGCCTCGGAGCTGAGATTTACATGTGTTCCCTGCCCATCCTTTGCCCCACCCCCGCACACCCCAGCTCCTCCCACCTGCTGCTCCTCACTCCACACACCATCCTCGGAGGCTCCTCACCCGACCTCCAGGAAGCTCACTTGTTCCTCCATCCTGCACACTGCCAGGTTCCACCCTCTGGGCATGGAATTTTGCCCCCAAGACCACCTTTAACATAATCTTCGCAAGCTCTTTCCTCTCCAGCTCTGGGTTGAAATATACCTTCCTCCAGGTACCCCATTGGTTGAATGCCACCATCATTAACAGGTTATGCAGGAGAGGTGGAAAGGTCCTTGTCAGCACTGTGCTCAAACCGGGCAAACCTCGCACGGGATGGAGGGAGAGGACTCTAGACTCCCCTGTCAATCATCCTAGCTGGCTTCCGTCCTGCCAGGTGCAGGGAGGATCTTGGAGAGCTGTAGCTCCAGCCGCCCGCAGGTCCATGCCGTCCCCTTCTTCACAACATAGCACTCGGTAATGTCTGCTCCAAGAGCGGGAGCCCGCCAAATCAGGGTGAGCAGGCAGGAAACATGGAGCCCCTTTCAGCTCCATGACACAAGAAGCCGCAACTTCATCCAACAATTTCGACAAGACTTTAAAGTAGACATAAATTTGGACTTATCAGTAGGAGTTGCGGATGCAGGGGTATGACTCCAAAGGGAATTGAGGAAGGGCCTGCCTGGTGGGGCAGGTGAGGTATTGCTTAATGGTATTCCAGATATATTCTTGGCGGACAGGCACTCAGACGTTAAAAGGCAAGTTTTCATGTGACTTTTGAGGAAAACTTCTTAGTTATTTATTCCTTCTTATATTCTCTTTCCTGCCCTTTCACCCCACCCCAATTTAACCTCTCCTGCCCTCTATACTACTGTGTTCTATCTCCCCTCTCTTGAAATTCACTCTCTCCTTAGGAATTTACTGACCTCTGTGGGTGTTTTCAATGAAAACACAAGTACCCAAAGATTCAAAGCTAACAAGGCTGCAGACCGATCAGCTCTAAATGGGACATTTCTATCACATACCCTTCTCCCAAAGCTCAGTGCTCACTGTGGAAGAGTGGGCATGAAGATTCCAAAAGCCAGAGGCGGTGGATGCCTACCAGGAAACAACGTTTTCTGGGCACAGTTGAGCGGTTGCGTTTGAATCCACAACAGTTGTGACAGGATGTACAAGCCCTGTGCAAAGTCAAGTCAAAAATCTCAGCGTGGCGAGGAAGGGTGGGCCTGAAGTCCCACCCCTGGCTGAAGAGCTATTGGCAACTGGCAACTACAAAGTGTCTGGGAGGTTAGTTTTCTCTTAAGAATGCAACCCTTGACAAGTAGACCTCCCTCAAGTGGAAAGCCAAACATCACAGACTACATGGGCAGCTCAAACTGGACTCAGTGGATGAAGGAAAAGAAAGAAGAGAACACACAGTGTGTGTGTGTGTGGGGGGGGGGTGAGAAGACAAGGGGGAGGGGAGAGTGTGATCAACACAGGATCAAAATTCTCAAAGAACTAATAAACAGAGAGAGGAGGGAGGGAGGGACGGAGGAAGAGAGAGAGAGAGAGAGAGAGAGAGAGAGAGAGAGAGAGAGAGAGAGAGAGGTTAGGCAGGGGCTAGGATTAAGTTCCATAGGAAAGCAGCAAGCTGAAAAACAGCAACAACAACAGAGATGGGCGGGAAGCATTTCTCTAGAAGCTGCCAGGGGAGGGTCTGGTGCTGTGGTCACATTTGGCTTCTTCATTCAAGTGTGTGGACAGCCAAAGGACTTAAGATAAAGAAGTTCCCCCAAAGGAACAAGGGAAAGACCAACTCCCGCCCATGTTAGGTTTTATTTTATTCACTTGGCCACATTATCCTTGAGGAAACACCCATAGGTCTACTTAGAATGGTCGAGATTTACCTAGAGTCACACAGCTACTAAATGAAGGGAGTCAGAACTTGAACTCAGGTCTTCCTGACCCTCTCAACATCCTAAAGTCTAGAAGGTACTTTTATAGATGCTGTGCTAGTCCAACACACAAGGGAGGGACTGTATTCCTGAGGACTCTGAGAGCTGAAGAAGCCCGGTTAAAGCTGGAGAGATTTAGGAGGGGTTCTGGGGAGGCCACTCTATTGAACTTGGCCCGAGTTTGACACTCATATGACATAAATTATCTCACCCATTAATGATCAATTAATGACACTATCTTAAGGTTAATTAGAGAAATGCAACTTAAGGCCTTGAGAATGACATGGTTATGCTCAAGGGTTGTGTCCAAGTTCAGCAAGTTGATTGAGCTATACTAGGCTGACCCAAGAACCTCCTGCCACCAGACACAGAGGAAATCCCCACATGCAGGATGCTACTGCTTTAAATTCAAGGCCTCAGCTGCTCCTACAAAGTGGCTGTCACCACTCTAATTTTCAAATGACCAAACAATCTCACAAAGGTTCAGTTACCTCCCCAAGGTCACACAGCCCATTAAGGATGGAGCTAGGATTTGAACACAGATTTCTCTGAGCTCAGATATTTAACTCTTCCATTTCCTTGAAGGTCAATATAGATTGTCAACTTGACTAGACTCAGAAGTGAGAAAGGTGTGAAGCATAACTCCAGGTATGTCTGGGTGAGGCATTGTCCAGAGATGATTAGCTCCTGGAGACTGACTTCCTGGACTTACCTTAAGACTGTCCCTTGCACTTACTCCTTCCTCTCTGCCAGTTCAGCCAGAGTAAGGGACAAAGAAGACATCCCATCATGATTGTGCTCCTACATGCCTTAAAGGAATCTTGGGCTGGAGAGATGTCTTACTGGCTAAGAGCACTGGCTGCTCTTGCAGACAACCTGAGCTCACTTCTCAGTATCCACACCAGGCTGCCCAAGGTCACTTGTCACTTTAGCTCCAGGGAATCCAGTGCCTTTTTCTGGCTCCATTTTCATGACATTTATGTGCCATACACACATTATAGACACATGTAACACACACACATACACACGCACACAATATGCATATACACAAATAAAAAAATCAAAATAAACATTAAAAATAGAAAAGAAAGTAAGCCTGTGTCTTCCTGTTTCTAAGCCCTAAACCATAACATGGTTAGGTCAACAGATCTCAAGTCCTGCTTCTTCTGCCCCAGTGGCCTAATGAGATGGGGGTGCACAGCTGCATAGGGGAAACCAATGTTAAACCTGAGGTACTTGCATGCCAGACATTCAGAGTCAGCCTAACAGTATAATCACATGAGATAACACCCTCTCAATTTAAAAGGACCTGCATGGTTATGGCTGACAGTAAGGCTGCTGGCACTCAAGTTTTGCTACCTCTTGTTTATCTGCTGATGTTCTCTTGGAGATCTATGGCTGACACAAGTAGTCATGGCCAGGAAGGCTGTCCTAGTTTTCTTTCTGTTGCTGTGTTAAAATGCTCTGACCAACAGCAACTTGGGGAGGAAAGGGTTAATTTAACTCTTTCGTCCAGGTAACAATCTATCACTGAAGGAAGCCAGGAAAGTAATTCCTGGCAAGAACATGGAAGCAGAAACCATATAGCGTTATTGTTTGCTGGCTCACTCACAGGCTCATGTTTAGCTAACTTTTTTATACAGCTCAGGACCATCTGCCTAGGGAATGATGCTGCTCACAGTGGGCTAGAGCCTCCTGTATCAATTAACACTCAAGCAAATTCAGAGCAGATACCTCCACAGGGCAATCTGGTATAGACAATTCCTCAATTGAAATATTCTCTCTCAGATGACTGTGGGCAGTATCAAGTTGACAATTAAGGCTAACCAGGGGAGTTGGCTTGGAGACTCTGAGGAAGGTGCCAAATCTCTGTGGGCTCCATTTCCAAAGCCATGGAGTGTGTCTATGGGTGTAGGGGGTCCCAACTGCAGCTGACACAGGCAGAAGGTGACAGTTGAGTCTGGCTGACAGGTGTAAGCTTGGCACTGGGCCCAGGACTCCACACAAGCCACCAGCTGCTCTTCTGGCCCTGATTTGAAGGCTTCTTTCTGGTCCTGCTGTTTTGAGCCTCTTTGTTTGATATTGCAGACACAAGGAGCAGAAGCAGACAGCATTCTTGCTTGTTAGAGTCCTCCCCCAGCTCCCCAATGAGATGTTACAAGTTGGACACTCCAGGTGGAAATATAGTTGGTGTGCATACTTCAAGCCTACAGAAGCTGCAGGTTCAAGGCTAGCAGACAGAGAAGGGATGAACACCAAGGCAGGCTTCAGGTTGGTGGTCTCGGCATTACTTAAAATCCTTTCTCCTCACAGATAGCTTTGTGCAGAGGGTGGCCAGCCTCATCAACCCCAGAAATGTCTTCTTATTCAGCACAGCTCATATCCCTTTATGTAAATGTAATGTCACACAATGTGACACCCACATCTCCCAACACTATTCTTTAACCTCTGCTCAACAATCTTCATTTTATAAGACGGCACTGCATGCTTCGTCTCTTAATATAATAGCCCTGTGATACCTGTACTGATCCTCATGTCACAGATGGAGAGACAGGCCCTGAGAGGTTAAATCCCACTCCTAAAAACACAGAGCTAGGAAGAGGTCCAGTTAGAGCCTAACTCCAAGTTATCTCCTTCAACAGCCTTCCCCTGGTACTACCTGCCTTCCCCATAACTGAGGAAGCCTGCACCTCCTTGAGGAAACAGCAAAAGTGAGTGGCTCCCCATCAGGCCCTTCTGGTATCCCAGCTGGAACTCATTCATTTCTCTTCTGTCACTTTAACTTCCACTGATTATGGCAGGAGGAGAGTGTTGTAATCATTATTTACGTGCCTGGCTCTCCCACTGTGGTGGGCGCTTTAAAGAACAGAACCCAGGCTATTCTGATCCCAGGATGGAAATAATGACAGCCAGGAGTTAGGGAAGGTCCCCAGTGCCTCAGACTTACTCAAGTCCTTGTTTCTGTCACTTGCACTGTTGACCAAGCACCACAAAGGGCCTGCTGTCTGTAGGTCAGAGTTCTGCAGCGAGCATCCAGAGATCCTGACAGTTTGGACTGCATCGGTAAGAAGTTTCTCTGTGGTCCTCGGATGTCGTGAGGAAGTTTTGTAAACTGAGTCTCTGGTTTTTTTTTTTTGTCTCACTGCTTCTGCCTCTCTCCTCCCTTCCTCGTCTCTTTTGTCTTGTCTTTCTCTTTCCCTTAACTGGATAAAATACAGAACCAAAATATATTTTCGTATTACTTGATGTACAGTTTGCATTTTTAAAAATCTGTTCCCTGCTCTAAAAAGTATATGAGTGGGATGTTTTCATCTTTACTTCTGTCTTGCTCAAACACATGCACACACATACACACACACACACACACACACACGCTTGTGCACGTACATGCACACACACATGTACACATGAGTACACACATACTTGTGCATACACACATGCACATTGTATATGGGGGGCAGTGATCAAATTACATGACTCTCAAGCCATCTTTTTAAAAAATCAATTGTTTACTATTTACAGAAAACATAAGGTTTTGCTTGTACCCCTGGGGTTCCTCAAATGTGCAATTCATGGCCTCTGCCACCAGGTCAGCCAACCTGCACCAATCAGTTGATGAGGAACAGAGGCCAGAATATCCTTTAGAAGAAAGGGCGGAGTTAGTCCCTGTATATGGGAACCTGGTACCCAGACAGAAGTCTGCACACATGGACCCTATGGTAGAGGGAAGTAGGTACAGATGCTTCAAATTATGAAGAAACAGTATCAAGAAAAATGTCTCCACATTCTGTATGGATATCATTTAAACCCTCCATTATATTTTATTTCCTTGTTTTGTGGGTTGAAGGGCTTGTGTCTGGAGTCAGAGGACAGCTTGGGGAATTGGTTCTCTCCTTCTACCCTATGGGTCTCAGAATCAAACACAGGTTTTTAGGCTCCGCATAGGCGGTTTCACCCGCTGGGAAATGGACAAAGGAGATTCACCTAGGTTATATGGCAATGATCTGCCGCCTTGTATATCAGACTTGAGCATGTGGGGACCTTGGTGCCTGTGGGGAACATGGAGTAAGTTTCTCTTGGACACTGATGGTGTCTGCTCCTTTGTCCCATTGCATGGACAACTAACCCAAGGCGCAAAGGAACAAAGAAACCTGCTCCAGGCCACATAAAGCCTCAGAACTGGAACCCACTAGACTCAGGCTTTGAGTGTCCACTGTGACGGACTGGTCAGCCTCCTTCCCTTGGGCAGCCTTGCTTTGAGTCTCAGTTACTCCTGCCAGCAAGAGGTCACCAGGGAAGGTTTCCTTTAACTCCAAGGCCTGTGTGCAAAGTGATCACAACAAACTCAGGTCCTGCGAATCTTAGCAGCCCTGCCTGCCAGTCACATGAGCAGATGACAAGAGTGCCCTGTGGGAGGCACCCTGGGCATTAACAACTAGACTGCCTGGTAGTTATCATCATCATCATCATCATGACAGCTACAATCGCTCATCCTAAATTAGGAGGCTGCAGCTGTGCCCAAATGCTTGGGTGTATCTAAGGGCATCCTGAAGCCTGAACTGTGACCCGGACCCAAGTTCAGAAGGGAAGCAAGAAACAAGGCCTGGATTGTCCTTGTCATTGTCCCGGTGGCCTCAAGGCATTGGCAGGAACTGTCTGGGGCCAGGAGACATCTCCACAGCAGCCCACCAAAGAAAGGCTATGCTGTGATTCCATTATCCACCAGGGTCTGTCATCTCTCATCCAAATGCCTACTCTATGGGTAGGAGGAGTCGGGGGTGTGGGGAGGAGTGTTCCATGGTCCCTACTGCCTACTGCGGACTCCTGAGAGCTGAGGCGCTCTGAAAGGTTCAGCTGCTGCCAGAGGGGTGCAGGCGGGAGGAAAGAGGCCAGGAAAGAATGAGAGCCAAAGTTGCTGATTGTGCACTCAGAGAGAGGCCAGAGACCAGTGACGCTGGAGAACCCAGACCTGCCAACACTGTCTTTGACATGCACAATGCAGAGAAGGAGGAAAAAAAAAAACAATTCGATTAGGAAAAGGGGATGAGAAAGGCAAGGAGACGGAGACGGAGGTGACCTGCTTTTGTAGCTGGCTCAGCGATGCAGAAGCAGATGGGTCTGGCCAGAATTGCAGTGCTAGGGAGATATTGTACTGGCCTAGGCTGGAGTCAGGTGAGAGAGAAGGGAAAAGAAAGGAGGTTGATATCAGATGCCACTACCTGTGACCAGTCACACAGGGGCATCTATTCCAGCACAGGCAGAGGAGCAAGAACCTGGGCAGGCTCACAAGGCTTTGCAGCAAGCAGAGATTGACCAGAGAAAGCACCAGGTTCTCAAAGTCTCAGTCTGAGATACAGCATATCCTCAGGGAACCTCTGAGGGAGATATAGCCTGCCCTCAGGAAGCCTCAGTCTGAGGGGGAAAATAAACCTTACTTTTAAGGATCTTTAGGTTGAACGGTGTCATAAACTGGGAATTACCCAGAAGTGAGGCTGGGAAAACTGAAGACCCATTTGGGAGACAGGAGAGCTAACTTAGAGCACTCTGAAGCTCTCACCAAGCACCCAGAAACCAAGAGAAGACCTGTGTCTTGGCTACTTTTCTATTGATGTGAGTAGACCCATGACCAGGAAAACTTAAAGAAGAAAGAATTTTGGAGGGCTTACAGAGAACTAGAGTCCACATCCAGGGCAGGGAGCAAGGCAGCAGGCAGGCAGGTACAAGAGCAGTAGCTGAGAGCTTACACCCTTATCCACAGCAGGAGGCAGAGAGAGACACTGAGGATAGTGTGAACTTTTGAAACCTCAATGCCCATCCCCAGTGACACACCTCCTTCAACAAGACCACACCTCCTAATCCTTCCCAAACAGTTCCAATATCTACAGTGTTCAGGCATATGAGCCCATAGAAACAACTTTCATTCAAACCTACACAATCTGCCACATAGAGGGCCACTAAGAATCAGAGGTGAGGTTGGGTGCTACATCCAAGATTTTCAATCTCATTTCCTGTCCCGAGGAAAGGAATTCCCTAAAAGATCATCATATAGCCGAGGCTATAATCACACAAATGGCATGTACTTCCTTAACAACCGTTTTGCTAGTTGTTAGTTCCTTAACAACTCTTTTGTGGTTCTTTCTGCTGGTAGGAACTTTTCTAGACCCTACACCATGAGCCAGGCATGGCGTCCTTCAATATCTGTGGAAGATTGGTTCCAAGACCCTCAAATACTTTGTCCAAAATAGTACAACGCAGGCTGGCAAAGCAGTTCAGTAGGTAAAGACTCTTGCTACCAAGCCTGGTGACCCGAGTTTTCTTCCTGTGACCCACAGAGTGGACGGAGAGAACCTACTCTATCAAGTTTTCCTCTTGACCACGTCTGCCATTGCAGCACAAGAGCTCACACTCATGAACACACACACACACACACGCACACGCACACGCACACACGTACACTCCCAGACACACATTTTAAAATAAAATGCATAAATGAGTAACGTAAGTGAGGAAGACGTCTTAGTTCCGAGTTCCAGAGAGTTCGGTTTATGTGTCTTGGCCCCATGTCCTAAGGCAGATTGTAACAGAAGGATCATGTGGTTAGGAAGGTTCTTCACCTCAGAGCAGACAGAAAGTGGAGGATGGGGGACTAGGAGACTACAGAACTCTTCCCAAATACATCTCCTGATAACCTACTTCCTCCAGCTGTGCCCCACTTTCTAAAGCTTCCAGAACCTCCTAAATTAGCTCCATCATTTGGGGACCGAACAGTCAACACAAGAGTCTACTGGGGAGGAGGATTCATATCCAAACCAGCGTTCTCCATATTCACAGCTCACACACTTCCTTCCAGACTCTTCGGAGACTCTCTAAATTACTTCCTGTAGCTCAGACGTGGCACGTAAATAATTAGTTATTAGACTCTATTGGATAAGGACTTAAGACAAGAACCAAGCATGTGCAGGTCTGTAGACATTCCTGTAAGAGGTTTGTACCTGAGGTGGCTGGCTAGGGGCTCTGGATGCAGCATGCAGCACTGGCTGAGAGACAAGAGTTAAGCAGCTCTCTCCTGCAATGCCGGGGACCAGACCTGCTTCAGATTTCAGAGCTTTTTCATGTTTGCCAATATCTGTGTAGACTTAACCAGCCAAGCACCTGTTATTCAAATATCTGAAATCTAAAGTGCTGCAAACACTTGTGTGTATGTGCATGTGTGTATGGGCATACCTGATAACACTTGTGCCTATGTACATGTGTGCACATGTAAACCTGCAAACACTTGTGCAGATGTATGTATGTGCACGTGCATACCTACAGCAAGAACAGGTCACCTTGGGCTATCTTCCTCCTTTGCTCTCCATTGTATTTTTGGAGACAGTATCTGTCATTGAATCTGGTCTCAGCTAGGCTGGTTGGCTAGCACGCCCGGAAACCCACCTCTTTCTGCTTCCCCAGCAATGGGATTACAGGTACTTGCTACCACTCCAAGCTTTGGTGTGGGTCCTGGGTTCCAAACTTACGTTTGCACGGTAAGCCCTTTACCAACTGAGCCATCACCCTAGCCGCTAAAATCTAAATGGTTTTAAGTATGATGTCAGATGCGGCATTTCAGATTTTCAGAATAGGGATATTCAATCGAAGTTAGTGTTTCTAATTTCTCTAGTTCCCACACTAAATTAAAAATCCGAAGCACGTGGGGCTGGAGAGATGACTTGGTGATTAAGAGCATTCACTGCTCTTACAGAGGACCTAGGTTAGGTTACAAGAACCCACATGATAGCCCACAACCCCCTGTAACTCCAGTTCCAGGAGAACCAAAAGGATCTGACACCCTCTTCCTGCCTCTACGGGTCCTGAACATATATGGTATACATCAATTCAGGTAGGCACACACAGGTATACATAAATAAGAGAAAGATCTTAAGAAGCAAACAAACCCAATATTCAAACAATGTGAGCAAAGTGTCAACGGTATGAAACTAGCCATGGCAGAGCTAGAATCTGATCCAGGGCTTCTACTATCCAGGGTGTCTATTCTTTGATTGCTACCAGAACCTAAGAGCTCACTACTCCACAGGAGGCCCAGGTACCCCTAGCACAGTCTGAAGCACATGACAGAGGCATCTCACCCTGGTGTATAAGGCTTAGGAGCCAGTAACCACACTAACACCTCCAGTACAAACAATCCATAGTTTCCTGTTGGAAGACTGCATTTCCCAGCTCCCTTGGAGGCTAGGGAAGTCATTTCTACCCCGATAAGGGGCAACATCCCAACTTCCTCTGTAGGCATTTTGGCCATCTGCACATGTGGGTGATAAAATGACCCCTCAAAGTGAATACAGTTGGTCCTACCTAAGGTCAGAGCAAGCCCCTCTTTCCTTCTCTCTACAGCTTCCTTTAAATAACCTGATGCTGCTGATACCTGGGCCAGCATCTGGAGCCCTGCCGCTAGCGGTCAGCTCCAAGCCTCCATTACAGGACCTGAGCAAAGGCCCCTTTTCTCACTGCCTCTGTTCTTCCTCACTCACCCTATTGTCTCACCCTGAGACAATAGTCTGACCTAGGTGGGAGGTCACTCTGCACTCAACCAGAAGACACATGCAACACAGCAAAATGCCAGAGCAAGGTAATTCACTGGACCTAACTCGGGTGCCCTAGCTAGGCCTGGGAGCTCATTGAAGCTTTCTTACGTAAGCTCCACTTGGTTGAAGGGGCCGGAGACTTTCCACTGGCTGCCAGAACTACCCGATCAGCCAAAAACTCTGGGAACCTTCCACTGGCCCTATAGCATCTTAACCCCCTAATTGTAATAGTTGGGGTTGCTCCGTTACACTCCAGATGTGTTTGGTCATTTCAGGACTTAGAGGGCGCTCTAAGCAATTGAATATTGACCTCTGTTCTGGAGTTTACCCCTCACCTGCTCCAAATTTTTTTTCTAGAGATTCATTCACTCAGTATAAGATTCTAAGAGCTTTCCACTCACTAAGACAGGCTGAGAATTCCTGGAATTCTCCACCGGCCCATAGATAAAAACTCTAAGAACCTTCCACTGACCCTGAGATATTAAGTCTGGGGTTCACTGGAGCCCCATAATTGAAATGGTCACTGCTGGACCAAATTTGGAACTTTTGACTTTTAGTATATGAACTGATTTAAATAATTCCATAGAACCCAATGACAGCATGGTCTGAGACTCACAGTTTACTTTAATCTTTCTCAGGGCCCTTGCTTACAACCATACTCAGAACCAGAATGCACACTGTTTCTTCTGGGCCTTCAAGCCTGAATCTTTACAGTTACAACTATTCCTAACTGAGATGGCATTACGCTCTTTTACATTACGCCTCTTCTGCCTATGCTTTTAGCAACCTTGTGTTTCTGCCTCTCCAAGCCTGGAAGAGCCTGCTTGTATCTATAACAGGTACAAGGTAAAACCATTTCAGGTTGTCTGCTCCACACACAGACACACACAAACTGGCTATAGATCTGTAGGTCACTGGGTTCAGTTTTACAGAGATTCAAATGTTTTAGGGGTATGGATAATATTGAAAAAAATTAGCCCCAGTCATGGTGGCACACACCTGGGAGACAAAGACAGGAAGGTGGGTCTCTTAGTTAAAGGCTAATCTGGTCTACAGAGTAAGTTCCAGGCCAGCCAGGGCTGGACAGAGAAACCCTGACTGAAAGAAAGAATGAAAGAAAGGAAGGAAGGAAGGAAGGAAGGAAGGAAGGAAGGAAGGAAGGAAGGAAGGAAGAGAGGAGGGAAAGAGGGGAGGAGGGAAGGAGGGAAGGAGGGAAGGAGGGAAGGAGGGAAAGAAGGAGGAAGGAAGGAGGAGGGAAGGAGGGAAGAAGAAAGGAGGGAGGGAAAGGAGGGGAGCAGAGGGGAGCAGAGGGGAGGGGAAGAAAGGGAAGTGGGGAAAGAAGAAGTTCCATGCTACTCTACCCTACCAAGAACCAGGCTGGTTCTGGATTTGGACTTTGGCCCACCTGTCCCAGATCTAAGCCTGTTTGTTTAAAAGTTTCCTTCAAAGTTTCTGTCCTGGGTCAAGCCAGCCACTTGACTCCATGACGGAAAAGGAGAAAACAGGACAGCCTAAGAAAAGATATTTGCACTTGAGAACAACTAAGAAGTAAACTGTTTCCCATGGCGGTTACAAAGGGCAAGGTGTTTAACTCTCCGACTTCTTCCCCTGCCTGAGTATTTTTAAAGCTTTGGTTGAAGCTTTCACATTCTGTAGCTGATGATGTGTAAGTTCATTGAGCATGGTTTAAAAAGGATATATAGATAATCTTCATTTGTAATAATCACCACGCAACAGTTTACTACAATACCATGTTGGTAATTGGGATTCAGCTCTTTTTTAGGAAAAAATCTGTACCTCACAGGCTTCCCTTGGACTACATGTGGCTTGCTGCCATCTTGGCCGATGACCTAGACTTACCTTGGGGTAAATAACAACCATGTGGCTTGGCTTGCTAACATCTTGGCTGGTGACCCATTAGGTTAGAAGCATGCCATGTGATTTTACAACCATCTTGGTTAACGTGATCATGTGATCTCCCTCTTCTTATGATTGCCTCCCCTCTCCCATTTTTAGAAGAGTGGGCAACAATAAGCTTCCAAGCTGGCTTGTTTTAAAACTAGGTCATACAAAAGTATGATATTTTTGCTATCTTTATTAAGATTCAGCTATTTGGAGAAACTGAGTCACATACAAAGCTAGTATTTTCTAAAAGTACACTGAAAAGTCCAGCCTCTGGGTAAGTTGCATTTATGGCTTAAAGTTTATTTTGATAATAAGGGATTCTTTTAACTCAATATTAATATATTTTAGGAGGAATAAAATTAGTAGCAATAAAAATTTAAAATCCTAATTTTATAAAAGGTACCAACTTATTTTAAACTGTTAAAAATAATTAAGATATATAAACTAATGGTCAGTCATACTAATTATAAATGTGATTTATTTACAGAGACAAACTTTGGGGAAGAACTGATTTTATCTCCCGTTACATAGTATTCTGTGTGTGCTGTCAATGTTAAGACAGAAACAAGTCAAAACAAGTTTGAAGTTAACGTTTGTTTAAGATAAAATGTATTTAAGATCAGATATATGAAAAATTAGTTATAAAAGATTGAATGCTTGCATATATGGGTTAAATTTACAGTATACATGCATAGCAGGAAGCCACCAGACTCTAACAGTTCCATTGAATGGAGAACCATCCCATCAAAGTAAGTTGCCTGCTAGCCTTATTGCAGGACAAGGATGCTTGGGAAATAAGACCAGGCAGAAGTCTGTTGCTTCTTCCTCCAGCTATGTAAGCCTGACCAGCTCTGACTGCATAAGCCTGACCAAAAAAGCCTCCTCCTTATCTAAAGATGAGTTACTCCTCATGTCTCACACGACAGGGGTGGATTCTTTTGCCCAGTGGAGGATTCTAGATTTCTGCACCCACGCCCTAAATGTCTCAAACAACAGAGAGCAGACACTAATCCCTCTACCTTGTTGCCTTCTGAACTGACCTATGAAGATGCTGTGAACAGTGGTACCTGGTACCTAAGCCTAGCGCTGACTGGTATGGGACCTGCAAGCTAGTTCACCTAGTCATGTCCTTTATCCCAGCATTCATTTCTTCCTCTTAGCAAAGTCTAAGTCCATGGTCATGCCCTAACCACCCATGCCTTCTCATTAAAAGAGGTCACCAAACTCACAGCTTAGAAAGTTATTCAGAATATCCAAGTGGTGTCTTTGACAGTTGGTTTTATATCTGTAGAGTCAGAGAAGGATTCCATTTAGTGATACCCTAATCCAGTGGTTCTCAACCTGTGGGTCATAACCCTTTTTTGGGTGCGATGTTGAATGACTATTTTACAGGAGTCAAATATCAGATATGTTGAATATCAGCTTCATTACGATTCGTAACAGTGGCAAAATTCCAGTTATAAATTACAGTTGCAGCAATGAAATAATGTTATGGTTGGAGGTCACTGCAACATGAGGAACTGTATTAAAAGGTCTCAGCATTAGGAAGGTTGAGAACCACTGACTTAGATGAGAGCCTCTCCAACCTGGGCTCAGTCGTGGTGCCTTTAGGATTTGGTCAGAGCCCAGATAGAAGGCTCCCGGACTCTACCTGCGCTCTCATTTTGGAGCCTACAAGGAGTACACAGGCCTTGGCAGTAATACTTGTAGAGATTTTTTTTTTAATTCCAAAAGCCAATATTTGTCATTTAATTTGGTTATGTGGCTTTACAAATTATGCGTGTAAACAAGGATATACTTTTAAACAGAACGCTGTTAGGAAACTTGCTTATTGCTTACTGTCAGGGTGTGGTGGACTAGAACTTTGTCCAGTGACAAAGGAAGTAGAGTTGGCTTTGCCCTTCTCTGTCAACTCAGCTTATGCTACCTGTAGATTATTTATGACAAGTTTGACACGACTGACTGCTCTCACAGCTCATTTGTTGGTTCAATGTAAGCAATGAAAATGTGGGGATTTTTTTTTTAAGGTTCTGCTAATAGGGTTAGCATTAGAAAACTCTGGAAAGAGGATCATTTACTCTTGATGTGACAGTCACTGATTCAGTGACTTAGGATGTTCTAGAGTGTTCTAGAGAGATGCCTGTTGAGGAAAAATCAAGGCAGTCCCTGTCCCTGGGAGTATACTTTTTTAAGTTGGAAATAATTTCTTTGGGGGAAAAGACCTTGGAATTAAATAGTCTTTTTACACAGCCTGACAATATAAAATGTATTTACTGTATGATATCGGAGTACAGGTATAACAATTTAATGTTTAACTAAAATATATATTGTCATGTTTTCAAATACTAGATATGGTCACTTAAGGTAACAGTCCCACTTTTTGAAAGTTTACCTTATCATACTGTTTCTAACCAAAAGTTGTGTTTTCCTTGGGATATTATGTTTTTGCTCATTAAATAATAGTGGCTATTGTTAATATTTGAAACAAATATATGAAGTTTATCATATGGGAAAGAAAGGGGTATCACTTGGGCACTCTCTGTTCCAGTTCATTTTTAGATGCTGACTTTGACTGACTTCTTTTCCAGGTGCTTGCTCCTTGTGCAGGAGACTGATGTAACCACAGTTGATTAGTTACCTTATCCTTCTACAAGACAAGGTCCTGCCGCTTGTCCAATTACTGTTAACTCATATTAATCCTGATACAAAAGTTTTCTGATGTAACTGTGTCTCTTAATGTTCCCCGCAAAGCCGTACCGCTATTCACCTCCTGACTCACTTCCTGGATCTATGCCAACTGTTAAGTGCTATCCTGGCCCCTTGGTGGACCGTCTTCTGAGGCCCTCTAACCGCAGCTCTCCTCATCTCCCATCTGGCAGCCTTGGATCAGCCACTGAAAGATGAACACCCCTCAACCCCTGAAAGTGAACGAATGTGTCCTGGGCCACCCAGCGCAACCCTCTTCTCATCGTTGAAAACATTGTTTTGGGACTCAGAACGGAAACAGCTGGACTGGAGCCTTCTTTGCATCTCTGTCTCCCCAGCTCAGGTCAGCTTAGCATCAATCAGGTCCAATTCCTTGACTGCTGCAGCCCTCCAAGGTTATAAAGAACCAAGTCTGACATCTGCTAAGATGGGACCCCTGCCCTTCTCAGGGCTGCCTCCATACCTACCCGGTTTCAATGGATCCTAAAGATACAGACACCAGACACAAGTCCCTCCTGGTTTCTTTCCTTGACCATTCTTCCCTCTTTGTTATCTTTATACCTACGTTGCTTTCACCCTGCCTTTTAAAGGTTTTACTTACTGAACTTCACCCTACACCCAAACAACCTGTCCCACACAGCGCCCCCTAGAGCTCTCACTCTGCAACAGCTCCATGTGTTCCTGACACATCCTCAAAAGGGCCTTTTCAACACTGTGGAGAAAATGACTGAAAGGGGCCTTCTTCACTTTCTTTCACCTTGACCCGGATACAATTCTTTACACTGATCCTGTATTTTTCCCATTTTCTTCCTTCGTGCTCCCTGCCATCTCTGCCAGCTCATTTTGGTCCAAAGGTTCTGGAAAAAGTTGTTGTCACCCTGAGTCAACTCTATGCCCACTTCCTCTCAATGGTCCACTCGATTTCTCCCACCTCTATTTCCCCCCATCCTTCAACCGTCCCAGAAAAACTCTCAGTTCTAGTCTGTAACCAGATTATCTGCCTACAACTCTCTAGTGATAATTCTCCAATGTCTCCGGGAATACAGGACTGCAAACACCTGATCCATTAAGCCAGACAAGCTAAGACCCCCTTCTGCTACATGACCAGAGGCCTCCTCTTCAATGGACCCAAGACTACTACTCCCTCGACAAAAACCCTCCTCAGCACAAAACAGCTAAAACCCCTGCCCTGCGTGCTTTAGGAATAATAGTTTATATTGCTCAAAGACTACTTTTCCTTCTTCCCTTGTGGACTTTGGAAGTCATGCCCACCCCTGTAAGGGGCCACATCCCACCTTCCTCTGTGGGCATTTTGGCTATATCTGCACATGTGGGAGATAAGATGCCCCTTTGCTAGGAATAAACACAGTCCAAGCTTCTCCTTCGTTCTGCCTTCTATCTCTGCAGCTGCACTTAAATAACACTCCCTGGGGAACGAGGGGAGGATAGCAGTCACAATCGAGTCACATCAAAATGTAGCCCAGGTCAGGAGCCACTACAAAACCAATGGCAAGAAGTTTCCTAAGAGCGTATGTCAGGAGAGATGAGGGGGATCCACCGTTGGGAGACACCTAATGCTCCTTCCTCCAGGATGCCTCCCTGGCTAACCCTACCCTTATCTAATCCTTGCCACGGTTTCTATCCCATAATTATCTCAGCGGGAGAGTTCCTGTCTGAGAGGCCACTGACCTTTTTGAAGACCATAAACCCCAGTATGGAGGTGGGGACTTAATACAAGTCCTCCTGCCTCCAGAACACTGGCAAGATTCTGGCACCAGACACAAATTATCATAAATACAATAGTTTCAATTAGAAGGAGCCTGGCTGCCTAGGAGGAGAAATCCTTGCTCTCAGAACCTTTACAGCCACCTTGCTGCAGCAACAAGCAACCTGGCCACCACTTCCTCTCACCTCAAACCCCAGGCACCAGAAATCCTAGTCACTTCTTTCCCTCAAATCATGTTCCCAAGGGACACCCCATCTCATCCCATCCCATCCCAAGCTGCCCTGCGGCATCTCATCCACTTGTGCAATCCAGAGCCACCTCTGTGGACAGTTGTCTGCCCTGTTTCAGGCTTAGAGGCCCCTATTCCGCATCAGAGCCAGGGCTGAGGCCATGGCAAGGGAGCAGGGGCAGGCTAGTTCTGGAAGCTTCCTTAGGTCTCTGGCTCAGTGTCATTGGTTGTTATTTTTATTCTCAGCAATGTTCCATGAACAGGGCTAGGACAGTGGCTCAGCTTGTATAGCGCCTACTGTGTAAGCTCCAGGGCCTTGGTGTCATGCCCAGATCCCATGTGAAAATTAACCACGTGGAAACTCGCTTGAAAACTCAGTACTGAGGAATCAGAAGCAGGAGGAACCCCTGGCCTGCTGGGTGAGTTCCAGGCCAATAAGCAATCCTGTCTTAATGAACATTGTGTAAGGCAACTGAAGAATGGTAACCATGTTTGTCCTATGACCTCCACATGCGTGTATATAGATGTCTAAAATGCATCCTCCACATGCATCTGCACATGTACCACGAATACACATATACAGCACGCACGTGCGCACACACACAAACACACACACACAGCACACATACACACACTCACACACCACATACACAAGCACACACAAACACACACAGACACATAAGCATCAACAAACATGGGCACACACACACACACACTCACACATACAGCACACATGCATACATACGTATCATATACTATAGACACACACACAAGCACAAACACATATACACACAAGGACACATACACACAAGCACAAGCACACACTCATAAGCACAGGTTATTTCTCCTGAGGAGTGATTTAATAAATAAAAAACGATTTATTTATTGTTTTTAATTATGCGTGTGTGCTCATGTGTCTGTGTGGGTAAGGGTACACCCATGTGAGTAGAGAGGCGTCAAACACAGCTGGAGATAGAGCTGAGCCACGTGACATAGGTTCTGGAACTCTGTGTGCTCCTAACTGCTGAGCTCTATTCCCCCCCCCCCCTTAAGTTTTGGGAAGGGTCTTTTACCTTCTGGTTTCTTCTCTTCCCAGGCTCTCCAGTTTCTAATGCCACAAGGCACCGGATAGTCCAGTCCTCATCCCAACCTGTCCCCAGCTCCAAATGCCCACTTCTGTCTGCACCATCTATTCCCAAGCCAGACCCCCAACGGCAGTGGCTGAGAACAGCCATCAGCTGTTCACATCCAGCGCCTCCCTAAACAGAGCTGGAGGTTACCTTCTGTTTCAGGGGTCAGTGACCCTCTTCCTGTCAACAGTGCCCAGAGGCACCATTTCTCCAACTTTAATCATCTTGATGTTTCTTCCCTGACAGTTACTGACAAGGGGTCACTGGAAGCCAACACCAACTGTTGGAGGAACAGGAAGAAAGGAGACAGGAAGATGAGGAAATGGCTTCTCTCAGCAGCCTCGAGAGACAACCAGGTTCCGCCCATCCTTCACTTAATAGCCCCTGAGTGCCGCTGCAGGCCAGGCTCGGTCCTAGATGGTGTGGGCACAGCAGAGGGCAACACAGCATCCCACCCTCAGGAGCATACCCCACTGAGGTGCTGGGACACTTCAGAAACACACTATCCAAGCATGCGTAGCACAGGGCCCAGATCACTGGAGAAAGCTCTGTGTTTTGAGAGGAGAACCAATGAAGAGCTGAATTTTTATATAGTATAAGGAGACCTTAGACACATAGGTTAAGAGCACAGGCTTCTCTTTTAAAGGACGGGGCCTTGATTCCCAGCATCCACATGGTGGCTCACAACCATCAGTAACTCCAGGCCAAATGGACTCTCTTATGTGGGCACTAGGCAGTTACAGGCTGCAAATATACACATCCAGGCGAAGTAGGTATACATAAAAGATAAAATAATCATTTGAAAGCATTTTCAAAAGACCTTAGGTGGGGAAAGCCAAGGTCTGAGCTTGATCTTATTCCTTTTTCTATTTGTTATGGAACAATGAAGTCCACTAATTCACAGAGTCCCCCTGTGATCAAGAAAGTGTAAGCCTCTACCCTTTTCTGCCCTCTTCAGTCACCTCTCTTAGATTCTGATGGGGTGGGATGGTCCAGTGTATAAGCTCCAGTCAGGGTCCTGGTCCTGTTGTATCAGTGGCTATGGAATGCACTCATGGAAGAACTGTTAGCCTAGCCACCAACCACCTGTGTGAACATGGCAACTCCTCTTCAATACTTCACGGTTTGGTTTCCTTGTTAGTTTGTGGGAAAATATTATACTTGACAGTATCGCTACGAATGTAACATCCCAGGTCTGGGGATGTAGTTCAGCTCAGAGAGGGCATTTAGTGTGTATAAGATCCTGGGCTCAGTCTCAAGCACCACATAAATTAGACACAGTGGTGCATACCTGTAACCTTAGCACTTGGGAAGTAGAGGCCAGGAGGATCTGGAGTTCATGGCTATCCTTGGTTACATATGAGTCAGAGGCTAGCCTGGGCTACATAAGTCCTTGGCATTTAATAAGCATTTTGGAAGAATCATCACTTGGGCACATGATAGTTCTTCTAAGTCCTCTCATTCTTCCCTCTAGTTTTCAGGGCTGCTGACTTTGAAAACAATAGGTCGAATCTATGCTCCACTATGGGGGTGGGGTGGTATCTTCTAAAACTCATGTTTCATCCCTTTGGCCCCAGACCCTTGGAGTCTCCTTACCTATCAGCACTGGGGGGTGGGGGGTGTGAGCATCACCCCACCCCAGAAGGCTGAGCCAGGGAGAAGGAAGCGGGGGGGGGGGGGCTCTTAGAGCCTATGGATTTTATTCTATATGGATCTGCTGTGACTGGTAGTGAGGGAAAGCAAGATGTGATGTCGCCCTAAGGGGCTGCCAGCTGCTGCTGCCACACGGTAGTCTTGGAGGCAGAGAACATAACGAACATAACGGTATTTTCATTCTGAGAGAGAACAGTGCATGAGGCTGTGCCTTCTCTGAGCCCCTTGCGATGTGTCTCCACTGCCCCCTGCCACCATCTCCTTTCCTTGCTATAGGAGTCCCCGACTGCCCACAGAGGCCAGAAGGGCACAGTGGAGGCCATTGATACCAGGGAGGCAATCTTCTATGATGGAACAGGATTTCTGGTAAATAAATATTCTTCCCTAGCTTCTTTGGGGGCTGAGAGGAGTCTGTGTCTGCCTGCAGGAAGCCACTAGGGTCAGGAAGGAATGAGGTGTCTCTCCAGGAAAAGACCAGGGCTGTGAGGTTGTGAGTCCTGGCCTAAGCAGAGCCTTAAGTGCTGGTTCTTCCCTATGTGCTGAGACAGAAGGATGGCTGTGTTCCCAGAGTGGACCTCAGAGACTGGGGATACCTTCTCTCTGCCATGGGTTCAACCATCTGACTCCAGCCTTCTCTCTAAGGAACCCAGTCTGGAATGACAAAAGCACTCTCTTGTTGCACAGGCTTTGCCTCCAATATTATTCTATTGTAGCTTGTGTAGGGTGCCACACCCCAAAGCACTTGGGTGAGAATGTCTGGAAGCCTTGTCCCTGTTCTCACCTCTGTCAAGCCACCAGAGGACCATCTGTGCCAGAGGCAGGGAAAGCAAACAGCCTGACTATCCCATTCTCCATGAGCCAGGTTGACTATGCCCCATGGATATGCTTGTGAGACAGTCCCTGGTTGTTCTCAAGCCTTCCCAGAGAGGAGTCCTTGTGGTGGGGGTTTATGATGGAACATGGTGGACACTGTGGGGGTATAAGCAGATATCACGGTGTTGGAGGCAAAACCTCAGAGCCTCCTCTCTACAGCTTAAGAATGAAGGAGCTGGCAAGTACAGAGTAGCTCAGTCAGGAAACTGTTGGCCTTGTTTGTAAACATGAGGCCCTGAATTCAACCCCAGAATCCATTGAAAAACAGAAAAAGTCATGTGCAGTGGCAAAGGCTTTTGACACCAGCACTGGAGAAGTAGACCTGGGTGGATGCCTGGAGCTCACTGGCCAATCAGTCTAACCATCATCAAGCTCAGGTCTCAGTGAGAGATCTTTTCTCCCCAAATAAGGACTATAGGACTATGCCAGAAGAACCATCCTGGATGCTGGCCTCTGGCCTCCACACATGTGTGCGCACATGCATACCAACGCACACACACACACACACACACACACACACACACAGAGAGAGAGAGAGAGAGAGAGAGAGAGAGAGAGAGAGAGAGAGAGAGAGAGAGAGAGAAGATGCAGAGCAGGCCGAGGCATTGGGGCAAAACCCAAAGATCTCTGGCAAGGTTTCAGACACACTGACCACAGGTTCAGGTGACATGTCTCAGCCCCACCCTAAGTGGGATGTTCTCACTTGCAGAAGATGCTGAGAAACAAGGCAGGAGTTTCTGCCAGAGCAGAGGTGTCTACAGCCAGCACCTCCCCCTAGAGACCGGTGCCAAACAGTGGGCCTGCGGGCCCACAGAGAGGCTCTCTCGCTGTGTTCTTCAAACATATGCATCATCAGACACCATGACAGCTTAACTGGCAGACACCCAGAGGCACACCCAGCCTGTGCGCAGAGTCCACACATCTATACACTCATACGGGCATGCACTCATGATCAATTTCTGGGGGCCGGGAGGGCTGTGTGGCACACGCCTGTCAATTCTAATGTGAAAACCAGGACAGTGCCAGGAGGAGGCTCCTCGGCCTCTGCAAGGAGCTTTGTAGGCTCCGTGATTGCCTTTCCAAGGCAGGCTTGCAGCCTCTGAGCTTTTCCAATTAGAAAACCTGGGCCCTGAGAGTTGACAGAGGCAGCAGGGGATCATTAGGAATGCAGCCCTGGCAATGCTGTGCTGGGGGCCAGGGGGAGGAAGGAAGGAAGACAGGAAGGAGGAGGGGTGGGGAGGAGGGGGAAGAGGAACTGGAGGAATGGGGGGGACTGGACCAGGAGGAGGGAGGGGTGGAATGATGAAGAGGAGGAAGGAGGGGTAGAGGAGAAGTTTGGAGAAGGGGAGGAGGGAGGGAATAAGGAAAGTGAGAGGGGAAGGAAGGAGAACAGGCTAGAGAGGAGGAAGATGGGAAGGCAGAAGGCTGCCATGATGGGCAGATGGGTGGATGGGAAATATCACAGTGAAAGAGCCACATTATAGACTCAGAGAGCTCTGAAAACATCTGCTGAGCGCTGAGTCTTCAGGCACTGGTAGCAGGCCAGGCAGCCCCCACCAGCAGTGGCTTTTCTCTCTTCCCTCCCAGAGACCCTCACTCAGGCTACCAGCAGGGCACCAATCCCCTTGGCCTCTGAGCTAGGCTGGATGCAAAGACAGTAGTAGAGGACCTTCTGGGGTCCTCTCCTCTGACCTTAGCTCTGCTCAGACCTTGCTCTCTGAGCAGGTGGAACTGGGCCTGGCATCTTTGCTTTTCCAATGTCTCATTTGGACCTCAGGCTGCCTTTCTTGAAGCTGGGCTCCCCTCTAGTTGTTCTCAGCTGGCAGGGGAGCCCCAGGCCTCTGAAGAGGCAACAGGGGCTGTGACTCCCTAGAGTCGCATGTCCCCCCTTTTCCCAAGAGCATCTAGTGCAAGACATCCCACAAGCAGAGGAAAGGATGCAGGCAAAGGGTGTGGCTACGAAGGACCAGGCTCTGAACTCCCAGTGCCCTGTTCAGTGTTTTATATGCCATGGCTGCAAAAGGGACAATCCGAAGGGAGTGACTGAGTCTGTGGGCTGTCTGAGGCCCCACCAGCTCCGGAAACTCAGCAATCTGATTAATGGCGCATGGCGGGCATTCCAACATGACCAGTCATTAGCATGCATTCTCTCTTTGACGCAGAACACCACCACAACATCATGGGACCTTACTTCACCAGCACAGATGCCAGAGGGATGACCAGACCTTTCATTCTGGCTTCAATCCTCACATGAGCCCTGTAAATCCTTTCTGGATAAAGCCCAGGGCTCATGTTAAGGATACATACACAGCTATGTGTAGGTGTGGGCCTTGTTGCCAGGAGAGGCAGCTTTACACATGGATGCCCCGGGTGCCTTACACATCTGTGTCCACCCCACTCTGACTTGATCCCCACCACCAAACTGACTTTGCTGTCCTCTCTCCCCACCTCCACTCAGGGAGGGAAGTGAGCTGAGAGGAAACAAGCCTGTGTTGTTTTTTTTTACTGTTTATAAATCTCTTAAGCTTGACACGGCGCTGTTTTTCAGCTCCAAGTCTAGCTGGGATGTTGCTGTTTTCATGAAGAAAACTCAGAAGAAAGGGATTATAATTATGGGTCAGGTCCCAGGTGGGAAGCCGCTGCCGGTGATGGGGGCTTCCCTGCCCTGGACATCTTTTGTACTAGCAAAGAGTCAGGCATCCTGCCAGTAGCTGAAAAGGAAAGCAACCTGAGTGTTTGCCTCCATTTCCTCTGTCTATCCTCTGTCCTCGGGGGATGCAGGGTTCTGATAGAGTCTCCTGTCCTTGTCCTCAGGGTGGCAATGCCTACAGTCAATTCTGGGCCTTTTTTTTTTTTTTTTTGAAAGGATTCATGGCAGCTGGTGTAAGTAGAAAAGTCAGAACAGGAGGGTTGTTAGCCCGCTCCCCCAGATGCAAGGCTGAGGAGGCATTGGAGACCCTTGAGAGTGTCTGATCACATTGGAAGGTTTATCCAGTCCGAACACATCTCCCTTTTCATAGTCTATTAGTGTTAACCAATGAGAGAAAGTCTCACCTCTCAATGACTGGATCCAGGAGTGACCCCATACAAGTTGTTTTCTCTGCATCTCCCTAAAACTGCATCTTTATCTGTGTGTGTGTGTGTGTGTGTGTGTGTGTGTGCACATGCACACACAAGATCCTCTGCAAGAACAGTAAGTGCTCTTGAACCTTAGAGCCCCCTCTCCAGCCTCCTTGAACCTGCACATTCAATCACAAAAGGCTACGTAATGAAGTGGAATGGTTTTGATAATCCACTGGACGGTGCAACTTTCCACAGTAACAGCACCCTGACTTTTCCAGCCAGGTAGTGCCCCCCCTTCATACCAGGATACAGTAGCCAGTTTGCCCATCCCCTGACACCACAAGCCCAGCTGAGATGAAGACTGGAACACAGTAACCCCAGGTCTGGATTCAAGATCTCCATCCCTGCAAAGCAAGTAAGGACTTCCTAACCCACACACAAAAGGCTTCCATGTGTCTCCACCCCATCAGCCTACAACCATAGCGGGCATGAATGTCTCACCTGGGGCTGGGTTGATTTAGGACTACAGGACTGTTCTGTTTTTTTTTTTTTTTTTAATTATTATTATTCATCTCAAACTTTCAGTGTCAACAGGAAGCTGTGATAAAAGCCAGCCTTTGTCCCTCTGAGCCCAGGGCCTGGGATCCCTGTGGCTAAGCCTTTCTGACAGGATTGGAGGCAACAGCTCTAGGTTCCTCAGTTCCCTTGGTCCCTAGCAGGAAGTCTAAGTGGCCCATATACCCCTGTCCCCTAAAGACCTGTGAGCTCTCTCCTGAGCTGCAGAGGCAGGCCTGGAAAATTATTTGCTTCAGTGGCTTCTTGTGACGGAGAAGTGAGGAAACACTGAGGGTAACTTGCATGTTGTATTGAAGAAATGTCCCACGCCAGGGAAAGACAGCCCCATCTTAGAGGCCAGATCAATGGATGATCTCATGCAATTTATCTTCCTCTTTGGACCCCAAATTGATGTATGCATGTATGTATGTATGTATGTATGTATGTATACATGTATGTATGTATGTGTATATATATATATGTATGCATACATACACATATACATACAACACATACCCACACAAATATAGACAGATAGACAGACAGACAGACCGAGGGCTGGAAAGATGGCTCCATAAGTAAAGCGCTTGCTTTGTTAAGCTCAAAGACTTGTGTTTAAGTCCCGGAACCTATCTTTTCAAAAGTTCAGTATGGTAATGCACACTTATAACCCCAGCACTGGGGAGCCAGAGACAGGCAAGTCCAGCCAACCTAACCTACTTGGTAAGTTCTAGCCTAGTGAGAGACTCTGCTTCAGGAAACAAGGGGGGTAGCTTGAAGAATGAGTGCTACCCGAGGCCACATGTAAGTACACCTGCGGCGCACACACAAACACACATACACATACTATACGCACAGACAAGTATACTAACCCTATTAATAGCCAGGTAAAGCAGAGAGGTGGCAGTGCTTCTTGTGGTTAGAATGGTTAAGACAATGCCCACTGGACAAAGGCTTGCAGTGGACGTAGGATGGAGTAGTAGTTAGGAGCACAGTATTCTGAATTCAGGTTTTGCTATTCCACTGAAATCAGGGTGAGTCACTTCTTGCCTCTGAGCCTGAGTTTCTGCAGTGTAAACTAGGGGTAATCAGACTCTCCACCTTGTAGATCAACTGAGCTGATTCATGAAAGCACCCAGCACATAGCAATATACTCCATACATTTAATTCTCTCTCTCTCTCTCTCTCTCTCTCTCTCTCTCTCTCTCTCTCTCTCTCTCTCTCTCTCCCCACCCCTTTAGAGAGGAACTTGAGGGCCATGAGCCATGTTTCCATGCTGAAGAACTTCTCAGTGATAGACACCTTGTAAAACCTGGCGGCCTGAACCTTGATACACCATAAATATGGTGGATAATCAGAGCAGATTGCCAGAATCCCTGTCCCTTTACAGAGCCGCCCAAAGCCAGCATGCACAGTACTCTGACTGAGCTGTTGGTTACAAAAGAGAAGAAAGCAAAAGATACTTTCATCATACAGCACAGAGCAATTGCCTGATTTGTATTCCCCACCCTCACCCCATTTCCAGGGTTAGAGGACTAGACCAGCTTTAAGAGCATGCTCAGTGGGTCACTGTCTGCAGGGGCAGCCACAGTGGGAGCCTAGGAGACACAAGCAAGGATGCTTCTGAAGAAACCTGTCTTAAAAGCCATCTTACAGTAAAGCTAAAGTAGGTTCATTTCTGTTTATGATTAAATCTGTTTCTCAAGATCAGACTATGTCCCACCTGTAACCTTAACTACAGATGGTTCTGTACTGCCTGTTCCAGGAATGGCAAGCGCATCTTTGTTTCAAAAGGTTAATAACCATCTTGCAACCCTACCTTTGTTTCAAAGGGTTGTTATGGCTACCTTGTTATGACTGCCTGTTGTTACGATCATCTTGCGACGATCATGTCTTTGTTTCCGGAGTTCTTATGACTAACTTGTTAAGATCATGTTCTGTTCCTGTAAACCACCTATTTTGTTCGCCAAATCTCCCATTCAGAAACCCCCTACCCATGAGCTATACAAACCTTGACTCCTTCACATCTGATGCTGACCTCTAAAGCTTGCCTTAGAGGGAGGCAGCCTGTGTACACTACTCAAAAATAAATAAATAAATAAATAAATAAATAAATAAGCTTACTTTAATTAATTGGGCCAGTGGTCTTTCTCCTTCCGTCTTTGGGATTAGCAGTTCAAACAGGAGGAGGGGTGAAGGGGACCAGCTGGGAGGCAGGGAGAGAATGGGGAGGGAAAGGATGAGAGGGAGAAATGAGGACACTGGGTGAAGAGGACCCAGGAAGGAGAGGGAAAGCAAGAGCAGGAGAATCAGAGGGTAGAGTGAAGATGGTGGGCAGTTCAGGGTCTTGGGGTCTAGCTCAGCCTTGTGAAGCACAGCATCTGTGCAAGAACTGCCTGAGTCTGTCTCCTGGCCCATGAGCCCTGATGTGCTCTAAGAGGTGAATTTGTGAGAAAGGACCTGTTTTTCTTTTGCCACCCCCTTTCCTCCCTCCCTCCCTCCCTCCCTCCCCTCCCTCCCTTGCATCTTCCCTCCCTCCTTTTCTTTTGTTCCCTCCTACCCCCCTTCCCTTTGCTCCTCTCTCTTTCTTTCCTTCTACCCCTCCCCTCTCCTTCCTCCCTCCTTCTCTTTCCTCCCTTTTAGTGTGGCGTCTCTGGCTTCTGGAATCTCGCCAGCTTAGGGGAGTATCTTCATCTTGAAGATATTTCCTGTACCCAGCCGGCACTGGCCTAGTGACCTCTGTGGACACTGCCCTGTTACTCCTGACAGGGAACTCCGGAGAGAGAAGGCTGAGCCCCAGGGCCACTGTGGCTCTCAGTACTTTCTTCTGTGTGATCCTGCTGGGGTGAACTCCAGGTCTTCTCAAGCACTCTACTTCTGCCAAATCAGTCCCACATCCCCCAGGGCTGTTTTTGGGAGTCACAGCTCGGCTGGAGAGAGAGAGGCAAAGAGCCTTGCTACTGTAGTGGGGTGGACAGCTCTCACTACAGGCAGCTCTGGGATTCAGGGCAATGAGTAGGGTCCCTGGGCAGAGCAGAGGAGGATGCTCTGCTGTGTCTGCTAGGTAATGTCTGGGACATTCTAGAAGTCTGTGTAAAATCCTTGTGTCAGATGCTAAGAGCTCATCCCTGCTTAGACAGAAGGTTGTGTTAATCCCAGTAGCTGATCTGACCCCAGGTCACCAGAAGATTTGAGGTCCCACCTCAAATCTACACTCATGCTCATTAGCAACAACTTCAAGCAGAAGCAGGCAGACACCAGAAGCCTGGTCTTACCCTCTAGGTCACAGCTTTGTCTTTCCTGAACCTTGATTTTCCTCACCTGCAGAAAGAGACTCCAGAGTGTAGCTTCTTCCCCAAATCCCCAGGACAATTGGAAATCATGCATAGAAAGTACTTGGCGAAGGACAGTCACAACAAATAGCCATTTGTGTTTAAGAATACAGTTCGGCTTAGCTGGGGGTGGTAGTGTAGTCCTGAATCCCAACACATGAGAAGTAAAGACTGAGAGTTTGAGGCCAGCCTGGGCTACAGAGATACCCTGTCATATGGTACGAGAGTGACTAATCTCGGGCTTAGAAGAGAAACAGTGACTCTCAGCACCCTGTGCTGATTCTGTCCCTGTGCTGATTCTGTCCCATCATTCTGCAGTGTCTACCTTACTTTCTTTAACTGAAATGCCCTCTCATTAGGTTGGAGGAGGGCACCACGGCTCCCCTCTCTACTCACCGGACCTTGTAACCATGCTCAGAAAGGGTTAGCTAAAGACTGGTTGGATAAATGTATAAAGAAATAAATGGGCTGCAACTATTCAAAAGCTAAGTAAATAAATACAACAAACAAAATAATAGAACAAAACAATAAACAGTAACTGCCAAATAAAACAACAAGGAAGGTAAATAATAAATTAATTAACTATGTAAAAACAAACACATTTCTGTTGTAAAAAAAAAAAAGTGGAGGTGGATTAACTCTTGATTAATGTCAGTGATTCCTCCAATCCTGGTGATGCTCCTGCCTCCTACATTCTCCTTTGTCACATCAAAGTCTCCTCCATCTTAGCATCCCTGGTTGTCATCCCTTGTTTGCCCTTCTTCTCCTGATCACTGTCCAGGAGACTGTTTGGTACCCTGCACATCAGTGGTCACTGGGTCTTCTGCCTCCACCCGTGGGGAGGATCAGCGTGAGTTGGAGGGGACAAGAGGTTTGCTGGCCACTCCATCCCAGCATGACTTGCAGGTGGGCCACCTTCTATACTCTCTATGGCCTCGCTGCCTCCCTCCACCCTTCTCAGTGTAGAGGAGGAACCATCTTCCTAATGTTACTGGCCCCAGGCTACATCATTATTGCCATGGCTTCCCTATGCCATGCCCACGTCTTTGTAAATAGTTCCTTCCGAAATAGCTTGCTGGTGTTTTTGCCATCTGTTCCATGATGAGACCCTGACTAAATCACAGTCTCAAGGAACCGAGATCTGAAAACCTCATTCTCGCGGGGTCCGATAGACTCTGGACCATCTCTTCACTCTGATATTTACCAGCCATGTGCCTTATGTAAGAACCGCAGTTTTCCTATCTATTTTCAACAGGAGTAAAATTAGCACCTCTCTATATTTACAGGTTATTCTGGGCACTTGAGGCCCAGAGAAGAACCCCACAAATGACAGCCATCAGCAACTTAGCATCATCCCCAGATCAGAAGGCTGCGTGGCAACCTCCCCACAAGCCCCGGTTTCAGTCGGGGGAGCTACATGGTTCTGGAAAATTCACTCTGCTCTGGCCCAGTGCCATGCATTTCATGGCAGAGGCCATCGCAGGTCCAATTGGAGTAGAGTTGGCACTCGTCCTGAGGCGATTGGGAGGCTGTGTCATAGCTGCTGTGTATGTTGATCTATGGATTTGCACAGCCTACATCTCACTACAGAGGGAGAAGGCTGCACTGCGGATAAAACCAATACATAGGCAGCAAGGAGCCAACCTCCGAGGGATCCACGTGAAGTCTACATCATGCATTCTCTCCATAAGCAAATAGATCTTATTTGGTAAAGTTAGCTCAGGGGCTGTAGAGGTGGCTCTGTGATTAAGAGTGTATACTGCTCCTACAGAGGACCTGAGTTTCAGTCCTTAGCACAACACGGGATGGCTCCCAACTGCCTGTAACTCTCGCTCCAGAGGATCTGGCGCCCTCTTCTGGAACCCAGGAGCACGTACACTCACATGTGTATACCTATGTACAGATCAGTTAATTTAAAGAAAGAAGAAACCTTTAAAACGTTACATCAAACTGGGCTTCCAGCTACTTATAAGTAAATACATAAGCAGGTTGGGAATTTGGTGTCAAACATAGGATGTTGACTTTCTTGACCCTGAATTCTTGGGCAGGACTTCCGTGATTTATACAACCAAGCTGAAGGAGTAGAGTGAGCCCTTTTTCAGAGCTACTGGGTCCTGTGGTTTAAGGAACTCTGAAATGTAGCCGACAGCACAGTCATTAAAGATTTGTATATTTACAAGACAATTTCTTAGCAAATGGCAGTGGAGTGACTTGTGAAGGGAAGCCTGCTCTCATCTGCATGGAGATGTCAACAGGGCGAGCAGGAGAGCTGTCACTTCCCCAGCCTGGCAAATGGGCCAGATTTATCACGTAAGAACAAGGACTGTGTGACTAGATTAAAGCCTCGTTTCTTCCTTGGTGTCAGGCCAGGTGCCTGAGAAGGCTAAGGCACTTGTCACAGCATGCTCTCTATAACCGTGGTAAGCACCAAGACCAAAGCAGCTGGGGAAGAGGTCTGGACCACAGTCCATCACTGAGGAAAGTCAAGGCAGGAACTTAGAGGCAGGAACTGAAACCGAAGCCACAGAGGAAACTGTTTGTTGGCTTGTTCCACAAGTTTACTGAGCCTGCTTTCTTCTACCACCCCGGATTACCTGCTCAGGGGTGTCACTGGCAATGAACCAGACGCTCTCATGTCAACTGCCAATCAAAAAATGTCCCAGACTTGCCTATAGGCCAAGCTGATGGAGACATTTCCTCAGTTGAAATTTTATCCTAGATGACTCCAGGCTTGTCAAGTTGACAAAAACTAACCAGCACCAGCAGGTAAGAGAAATGCTTAGCATATTAGAATAATTGATGACTTTCATTAAAAAAATAGTAACAAGGTTTTTCCATAGTTGAAGCTGGCCCGTGGAGAGCAGAGAGAAGAGAAAGTAAGAAAATATAGCTTTGATAGGAAGCCTTGCTGAGTGTGACCCACAATCTGTGTTTCCTGCAACCATGATGATCTGAAACCTGGTGGGGACAGTGTCCTGTGTGAGCAGACAGCTGTGGGAACTGATGTGAAATGCAACAATGGGACCAGCAGGAAGCACACATCTCTGTGTGCACATCTTTTACAGTGGAGCACTTTCCTGGCAGTGGCCACAGGTCCTTGTATTGTGAGAATGGAGCTGGGGTCCAGCCAAGAGCAAAGAGCAGAACTGTAATGCCTCCCTGCTCCCAAACAGGGACCCTACAGCTCCCAAAGGAGGCAGAGGCTGTGACACTAAAAGCCAAGAAAACAAACAGAACAAGGAAACTCGTTTCTAGATGGTGTTCGGACATAAGACCAACTCAGCAATGCCTTTTGGCTGTGTTTATTGGCGCATGGCATTGACTAGGAAGTAAACAGACTGGAAATCTAAGGTGTTGAGAGAGAATTACACTGTCAAACCTGGCTGTCAATGGTCCTTGATGGTGCAAACCCTCCGGTAATCCCCAAGTTCCCAGCTTCCTCCAACATACGGCATCTGCCGAGATAGGCGGTCCTCTCCAATGTGTACTTCAGAGGGGCCTGAGAGGATAATGGATGGAGGGGACCCTCCTACGCAGTCTAGCTAACCTTGGAAGGCATGTACTGCCAGGGGAGTCTGGGGACATGGGACAGTCCCTCACTGTGGCTTTCCCTAACCACAAGTCTCACACTTACCCACTACTAACCCGTATTAGGCACGATGGAGCTACAGACAGCTGACCAGTTCACCAGTCTACACTGGAGTCATAAGTGACACCTGAGACGTAGGAGGGGGACACACGGCACTGGAAGGTGCTAGACTGAGGGCAGTAAGCACAACGCAGTGACATTTCATAATGTCTCCCCCAGAGTGTGCCAAGGGTTTCTCATCTGTGAATGGTAGGATGGAAGTGTATATGGATGCAGCCGTATGTGTTGGCAGCTAAGAGGCAACGTGTGTGGGAAGGAGTGTTGGCTTCCAAAGGTCAGGCGTGAACTCGTACATCATCCATGAAGCACCTTTTGTGAATCTGGGAAAGCTGACTCCATCTCTAACTCCAGCATGAAGTCTGAGGATGATACTAAGTTAAAGTCCAGGACCCTAGCCACAGAGACAGGTTGCAGAAATGTGGGGTCCAATTCTGGATACTTATAGGGACTCTCACAAATAAAGAATTCTATAATAGTTTTTAAGATTTATTTAAGTTTCATTTATGTGGTATAGGTATGTGTATCTCTCTCGTTCTCTCTCCCTCCCCTCTCCCTCCCCTCCCCCCTTTTCCCTCCCCTCCCCCTTCTGTGTGTGTGTGTGTGTGTGTGTGTGTGTGTGTGTGTGTGTATGCAAGTGCAAGTATGGGCACACGTGCAGTGCCTGCAGAGACTAATAGAGGCATCAGATCCCCTCCAATTAGATTTACAAGCCCTTGTGACCGCACCCCCTGCCACATGTGGGTACTGGGAACTGAACTTGGGTCCTGTGGAGGAGCTGCCAGTGTTTTCAATTGCTGAGTCATCTCTGTTGCCCAGTAACAGGGTGCTGGAGAAAAGCTGGCTGTCCCAGAGATGGTTCTAACCACTGGCAGATGCTGTAACAGATGTCAGAGACAAGGTTTCTGCTCTCTGGGAGCACACATTAGAAAAGTAGGGTGAACACACACAAAACCAAAATGGATATTAGGCTCAGGAGGACAGAAACAGCATGCAGAGAGCAGGACTCGGAGCCAACAAGAAATGGGGTCCAAGCAGGAGAGTCCACTTGCCATGCAAGTGTAGGACAAGTTCAGATTCCCAGCATGTAGGTAAAAGCCGATCGCAGTGGCATGTGTCTGTAACCCTGGCCCTGGGGTTCCCTGGTGCTCCTCGGCTAGTCAGCTGAGCTGAGACAGTAAGCTCCTGCAGAAGACTGTGAGAGACCATGTCTCACAGTAAATAAACAGGGCCTGAAAAGGTGGCTCAGTGGTTAAAAGTGCCTATTGCTCTTACTCTGTAAGAGGAGTCTGGTTCAATCCCTGGCACCCTCAGTGGACAGCTCACAAACAAACTCCAGCTCCAGGAGATCTGACAGTTCTTGTCATTATGTGTTATCTGCATATAATGTGTAGCTCCCCACACATTTTAAATAGAGAAAGAAAGAAAAAGAAAGAAAGAAAGAAAGAAAGAAAGAAAGAAAGAACAAAGAGAGAGAAAGAAAGAAAGAAGTGGTGGAGAAAAACAACTGACATGATCTACACAACACACATGTGCATACACACACACACACCCCAGGATGAGCATGTGCATGTACACACACACCCCCACTGCCACCTAACACACAATTTAAAAAAAAAAAAATAAAAGAAAGATATGATGAGGAGAGAATTACCGTGTAAGCCTACTTTGCTGAGGCCCAAAGGAATAAAGGAGCCACCCACCCCGAGTCACACCATCTACTGGGAAGGGAGGCACCCCATCCCCCATGACCCACACCCACATTAGGGCGCAGGTGTTTCTACCTCACTCTCTAAGCAGTGGTTCTCAGTCTGCGGTCTCCATCCTGCCTCACAGAAATCTGTTGGAAATAGAGTCTTGGTTCCCAGTCCCAGCCAGGAGACAATTAACCCTAACCACCTCAGCCCAGCAACCCTAATTTCACTGAGCCTTCTCTCCAGGTGGCTTGGTGCACAGTGGGACTCCTGCAAACAAATGTTCCTGAACAGTGATGTCTAGGGTTGTGATCTGAATGTGAGACTCTAGGCTCCCGTGGTTGAACATCTGATCCGCTGGTGTGCAGCTTGGGAGAGTTGTGTAACCTTAAGAGGTGGAACCCTGATACAGGAAGTGAGTCACTGTCAGGCAGGCCTCGAGACCTACCCCACTTCCTGTTCACGCTCAGCTTCCTTCCTGAAGCTGCATATAATGGGACACCTTCTGCTATTCTGCCTTCCCCACTGTGGTGGACTGTATCCTCAAACTGTGAGCCAGAATAAATGCTTCCTCCCTTAAGGGAGGTATCTGGACTCTAGTTGTCAGGAGTTTGGTCACATCAGTCTGAAATGTAACTAACATTGGGAAGAGAGCTGGACTGTGTATTTCTTTCTAGTTCCCAGTTGATGGCACTGCTTTTGGCTCAAGGTCACTTGAATAACTAGTTTCTGTGTTAAGACAGTTTGGTCTGCGCTTGTTACCTGTAGACCAAAGCAGACACATCCACGTGGGATTTGCCCAAGTCACCCCGAGGTTAAGTATACCACCACGAGTAAACGGAATGTTCCTGCCAAGTCACACCTGCAGCTAAAAACATGAGAGAATTAAGATTCAAAGCATAAGCTTGGTATAATACCAAATCATTTTAGCTCTTATTTCTTATTTTTAAAAAATGTCTTAGTCTAGCACGATGCCTCTGATAGTAAAGACACTTGTAGCCAAGCCTGGGTTTCATCTCTGGGACTCACATGGTGAAGAAAACTGACCTAGGTCCTCTGACCCCCATATACACGCAAATACACAGACGCACGCATTAACTTAATTTTTAAAAAATTGATTTTAAGAACAGAAAATACACCCTAACCTAGGAACTAATTTTTAATATTTGCATCTTTCCGTTGTTCTTTGTAAGCATCCTTTGAAACAAACAAACAAACAAACAAACAAACAGAATTCCTGTTGTGAGCTTTTCTTGACTAGAATAATTCTGCACTGGAGTCTTCTTCTTCTATCCTTGTTTGTCTGTATCAGTGACACCCCCATCCTTAAATCATGCAATTAACACATCAGCTATCCAACAAATGAAGACTCTCTTCAATCTTGGCCGATGTTTCCCTGGCTCTCAAGAGCAGGTCACACCCCTCAGCTCACTCTTCTAACAGAGCCAGAGCCTGCTCCATTCCCATCCATCCTCCTCTTGTGTCGCCCGCCTGTTGGGCAGAGACCTCATGTTGCTTACCTCTGCCATTTCTGGTTTTTAATTAACCTGCATCTCTCGCTTCTTATGGCTAAGCCTGTCTCTGCCATCTGACTATTTAAGGAGGTTTAGCCATGGTAAATATCAACTAATGTACACTGGATTTATTAAGTAAAGAAGTAGGCGTAGCAGCACAGCCAATTTTCTTTTAATAATCAACAAAGCTTATACAGGAGAAAACTAAATGTAACAATAGCCAAATGGCTTAAAGCAATGATGGAAACTGAGTCACATCGAATAGAACTTCGGGGCACTTTGTAACATGACAGGAAGAGCTCTGAAAGCAAGGCTGTTCTACAGTGTTTTCTTTATTTAAAGATTTATCTATTCTTATTTTATATGTGTGGATATGTATGTATATATGTACATCTGTTTGTGTGGATGTACACCACAACCATGCAGATTCCTGCAGAAGCCAGAAGAGGGCGCCAGACTCTTAGAACTGGAGTTACAGAAAGTTGTAGAATACCCAGATGTGGAATTATATTTAACTTTGTAGACAGATGGGGGATGTTCCTGTTAGAAAGCACAAGTCACAGAGGTTTTGGACCCTGATTTTATGCTTCCTGCTCCTAGTTCTCCCACAGATTTCAGTGGACAGACTCCCTTCTAGCCCTGAGTATTGTTGGTAGCCTTCTTCTCTTAATGGGTTCACCAGACATGCCCTCTTTCAGCTGACTCTCCCAGGTTCTCAGAGGAGCCAGACGTCCTCAGCCTCCACCTCCTATCTGTATACCAGACCTTTCCACTGACTGGTCCATTGCTGTTACTTGAGACTAAAATCCCTGTGTCCTTCCCCCCCACCCCCACCCCCCGGTCCCTGCAAAGAGAAAGCAAATGATCTGTGACACACCATCGCAAAAGAAAATGTCTATCCAAGCACGGGTGTCTTAAGTGAACCCTGGGTGTGGCTCATGATGTTGCCCTAGTCCTGAGACCTCTGCCCAGTGAACTAAGCTGGTACCACACTGAGGGTCCCTCTTCTTGAACTTCCTGAAAAGCTGGTTTTCCTGTCCTAGTTCCACCTAAGAGCAAGTCAGAACTCAAGAGAGGTGGAGGGACTCGCAGATGGGTGGGGCGATGAATGTGGTACGTAGATGGGTAGGTGAGGTAAATGGATGGATGAAAGGAGCCAGGGGATGGAAAGATGGATGTGGTGGAAGACTGGTGATGTGGACGGGTAGGACATGACTGGGTAGATGAACAGGGTAGACAGATGTATGGGTGGATTGATGAATGGGGAAGATGGGCAGAAGAGTGGCTGCATAGATGCATGGGTGTGGGAAGCTAAATGAATAGAATAGTGGAAGAGAGCTAGGTCCAGGCGACAGGATGCTTCTTGATGGGCAGCCTAACACTGACGGGGGAGGGGCAGGCAGAAGGGCTGTGGAGATGCGCTCGCTCTTTTTGTCTGTTTAGTTATTCATTCTCATGCCTTGCTTCTTAAGAGCAGCCATTAATTCAAGGTAATGTGAACTCCACAATGGCTCAGCCCTGCAGGTCACAACCGGGTATTTTGGCTACCACACTCCAGGGAGCCCTGGCTTGTACAGAGGAACAAACCAATGCCCCAGATCAGATGAGGGGGCAAAGCCCCAAGCCCTACCTGGTTTTCAACCTCCCTCCTTGTCCCCACCCCCCTTCCTGCTCTGCCAAATCACTCTTGTCTTGTTTGACCTACTGCCCTCCCATCCCTCTCAAATCTCCACTCCAGCAGGTTTTTGGTTTAAAGTCACCCTACAATAAACCAGCCCACGGGCTCAGTGGTCTCCACAGCCACTGCAGGCGGTAAGGGCCGCCTGCTGTGTCTAACAAACCCATTATCGCATAATGTATAATTAGCTATATTGTGATTTTTTTTAATAAAAAACTCCGTGATTTGCACTGTGGTGGAAAGTTCCCTCTGACATCTAAAGTAAGCCAGCCCCTTCCCTCTCATTTTGAGTGAATCGTTTTCCCTGGATTCTTCTCTTCCTGGGACTATAACTCATTGTTCCTGCCAGCATTAGAAAAGGCAAGTATAATTAAAAGCACTCTGCTGGGGGCCCCTCCTGCCTGCTCCCCAACATTCTCCCAAGGGCAAGCTGAAGAGAGAGTGGGCTGCACTTTAGCCTGCCCATCCCCCACCTCTCCAAGAAAAAAAAAAAAGCCAGAGAAATGAGGTCACTGTGAGGTGAGTTGGAGGCTGGGCCTGGAAGGGGACAGGACTTGGGAGAGCTGTGCATCCAGAGATGACCTCAGCGGGGGGGGGGGGGGGGGGGGGGAAGAGGAGGAGGGGGGAAATAGCCCCGCCCCCGCCAGACCCTGCACAGTGAGACAACTGGCCCCGCCCCCGCCAGACCCTGCACACGTGACACAAGCTGGCAGGGTATAAAAAAAAAAAAAATCCCTCAGAAATATTGATCCAGAGGGGCCAGTCTCCGCTCTATCCGGAGAGGAGAGGTCACAGTGAGAGGCAGAAGACTGAACACACCCCTGCTGCTGCCTCAGGGTGCCCAGAGTCCTGGTAGTGGACTTGGGAGAGTCATCCTTAGGCTCAGCTCTAGGGCCTTGGATTCACCAACCCTCTACCATTTGCCCTGTGGCCAGTTCCTGCCACGTGCGTGCGTTCCGGATGGACCAGATCGCTCAGGGAGAGTCTGGGCCAACAGGGCTCAGGATGACCCGACAACACATGCCTTCGACCTGTTTGTCCTTTCAATTTTTTACCTACTGCCAAGTGCCTCATACAATAAATAATTTTTCTGTCTGATTTTCTAAGTCACAGAGCATCCAAAGAAGAGGCCTACCAAAGACCAGGGTAATTCTCAGGACAACGCAGAGTGAGTGTGGGGTTCCGTCCCGGACACCCTGTCCGTGCTTTGACCACTTTGATCGACACCATCAGCTGCGTGCTTTCCTCAGGCTCCGCCTACGCTGCCCACCAAAGCTTCCCAGAAAGCCATGCATCCTCTCGATGGTGTCTCCAGAGTTGGCCTCATAGTTCTAAGCTGGGATCCAGAGCAGCTGGGAGGAGGCAGGAACATGAGGGGGTGGGGTGGGGGGGCTTCCCCCAGGCTCCTTCCTACTCCAGCACTTCGGAGTACCAGTCTCCCTCTGGAGTGCTGAAACCCTAAAGACCAGGCCCTTCAAATACCAAGGAGAATGTGACATGAATGAATAGAGGTTGGGGAAGCAAAATGAGGAAGATTAGGCTATGAGGTCCTGCCCACCCCACCCTACCCCCTACCCCCACCCGACAAAAACGGCAAGACAATAGGTAAATGGGAGTGATTCAGACTCAGCTAGACTTGGGTCCAGCAGGAAACACCATCACCAGAGATTCATCCAAAAATGGCCACACTTGTCTCAGGGCAGAACTCGAGCACAGAGTGTGTACCTAAGAGCATCCAAGCTGCCTGGGTGGCTACTGAGATAGACCTGAAACTGGTGTCTTCCAGTTAGCTATGTAACTCAGTCGGTAGAGCCCATGCCTAACTAGCATGCAGGAGGTCCTGGGTTCTACCCACAGCACTGCATAAAACCAGGACGGCAGCACGCTCCTGTAATCCCAGCACTTGGGAGGGAGTAGCAGGAGGAGTAGAAATTCAAGGACATCCATCCAGGGGCACATAGTGAATTTGAGGCTATCCTGGGCTACCACAACCTGACTCAACAACAACAGCAGCGACAAAAACATAATAAAAAGGTCTGAGGATGTAGCTTGGTGGTAGAGGCCTCACCCACCAAGGTAGCATAAGAAACCAAACACAAGTGCCTGTGTGTGAGCACACACACACACACACACACACACACACACCCCCCTTCTGTTGGGTCTCCATGGGCTTTCCTGAGCCCCCACATAATGACTGCTCCCCCAACCTCATCCCAGGCATTATAGTCACTCTGACACCAAGCAAACCCATCCTGAGCAGCCTCCAAGCCTCACACCCTGAAAGACTTGGTATGCTCCCATAGAAAAGTAGTACAGGGGAGATTCCCCTGTTTCTCCGTGACAAGGTCTCCATGGGGCCAGCACGAGTTCCAGGAAGCAAAAGTCTTGTTGAATCTGCCCTGAGGCATCTGACCCCTGAAGTGATGTCCTGGGTCTTTCAGAAATATTAGCAATATTAACACTTTCCTGTCTTTGGAAGTGTTAATATTGACTAAGGAAACACAGTTCTGAGATGGGGCCAAGGTTGTAGTGATGGGATTAAACTAAAGCTTTTACTATTGGCCATCACCCTGGAGAGAGCCACAGAAGATCTACAACGCAGTGACCAGGTCCAGAGGATCTAGCTGAGTAAGAGTTAGAGGAACCCACAGAAACCCTGTGATCACAGCGAGGCCTTGATCCCCGAGTAGCAGGACCTCTTCAAAAAGAAATAATGGTATGAGGTACGTTAGTGAAAGAGACTTAGAGCCCTGCCGTCGTGGCTGGATCAAGTCTCCGCTGACCCAGGTCTCTTTCCCTGGGGATCTAGGCAGTTGTAGCCATACCCTGAGTCCCCACAGCATAGATATGACATTGATCCTTAGGGCTGTATGCGACTCTGTGGCTGGGGAAGGAGCAGCTGGGCTTTCCTTCCCAGAGTTTGGGAGGTCTTGGCCACTGTGCTAAGAACCTCAGGATCAAGATCTGACATGGCGGCTGCTCCCCACCCCGTGGCTGAGATCTTGAGGTGAGAGGTAAGGAACAGCTGGGGCCACCTCACTCTCCAGGCTTTCCAGTCAGCAAGCTAAGAGTGGAGGAAGGTGCATGCAGGTCAGAGGAAGGCAGAGGAGGGGAGAAAGGCCTGAGACTTTGTGGAGTTGGGAGCCTAGAAGAGGAAGGAAGGGTTGGGCTGACATTGAAAATCATTAAACTGTTGTAAAATTCCTGTGAGTGACAGCTCTTCTGTTCTCCAAGCTTACTCAAATTCTGTTCTTCAATGCCCCCAGAAAGCCATTAGGAGGTGGGTGATGTGACGAGGAAACTGAGGCACAGAAAAATAATATCAGCTGTCCAACAAATCAAGTCTAAGGGGGATGTCATGAAGAGTAGGAGAAACTTTCAACGGGGGTGGGGTGGGCAGGGTGCGGGTACAGAAGGCTAACATGTTTATTGAATTTTTCTAGTACAGGAGGTGGGCAGTTGTCTTGGTGGGGAGGGGTCAGCCTGTAAGTGCTCTCCTGCAAAGATCCAGCCTGGAGGCTTCCTGAAGACTTTGTAAATCAGAACTCCTAAGTTAAGCCATTACAGGGCCGACAGCTCTCAACCCATAGCCAGATGCCACTGCTTGAGACATTATTTGGAGTTTATCACTCCTGCTGCTGTAAATCCTGTCTAGAGCAGATCCTGGGAGGAGGATGTGACACCCTGCCAGTCGGGATCCCCAGCCACTCAAGTCTCAGACTTGAGCAGGCACAGACTTCCAAGGCCAAGATAACCTGTGGAGAAGTTGGTTCCTGGCTTAATGTGTGTGTGTGTGGGGGGGGAGTGTTGCTACCTGGACCCTGGGGACAATACCCAGCTAATCCACTGGTAATACCAAACTAGCTTTCCACCTCCGAGGAGTTTCCACCCTTAAAGATCAGTGAAGGAGCAAAGGTCCCAGAAGGGTATGAGGGCTATGTACGCTTGCCCTCCTGACCCCTCCCTTGGTTTGCCGATCCCTCTCTGCCCACACCATTCCTCAAAGGGAGCAGCACTCAGCCTGCCCTTCTGACACTACAGATTCCCAGCTCCTGTCCTACAAGACTGCCCTGGTCTTATACACATATCTTCACATTTCCTTCTCTACCGTCCTCCCCAATGCTGCATGTGCAAGCAACTGTGTAGATGGGCCAGCCTCGCCCTTCCCATCCCCCGGGGCCCTGCTAAGGATCTTCCACAGGCCATGGAGCGAAGTTTTGCCACATGTCCACAAATCTTATTCCACCCCAGACTACCAGCTTCTAGAGAACAGGAACCCTGCCCACCTCATCCCTGCATTCTTCTTGTTATCCCTGGATGGGGCACCTTAGAGGAAGCTCAGTGAACATGAGTTTGTGGCCACACTCAGTGGTCCTAACAACCCTCACGGCACAGGAAACACAGTTTGCTAGATAAGCCTCGGAGTTGAAGGGGATGTGCACCCACATCCTGTTCTCGCCAGTAGCCGGTGCCACTGCTCTTCCTCACCCTTTTCGAGATCCTGCATTTTAAGCCCTACGGGATCTTCCTGGGACTGAGCCCAGAGCCTGCAAGGCTTGAGTCATCGTTCCTGGTAGGTGGGTAAAGGTTGAAGGAAAAACTCTTAGCCATTCAGAAATAGTGGGTAGAAGCATCAAGGAAACTGAAGGCAGAGTTGGCATGAGTGGCCAGTGCCCTACTTCCATGGGCAGAGGGTCTGTATCAGCCAAGGGGAAGATGCACCAGGGAAGGAAGCTCGTCCCGACTCGAATTGAGGTAGGCTCTCCCACACCCAGCACACTGGATCTGTCTCGTAGCTCTAAGCAGAGCTTATCATACCATGGCCTATGACCCATTGATGGTCACGAGGTTGATCCGGTGGGTCATGTGGCCAGCATGCTGAAAGAGCAGGATAAGGCGGTAGAGCCCAGAACAAAGATACTATGCTCAACAAGAATGCTGCTCACAGCCATTAACATTCCTCCAAGATGTGTGAGCATTTTAAATATGGCCTGAGTTTTCATGCAAATGTTTTATATGTTAAGTGTTCTTGGATGTGTAGGGCCTATCTGTATGTTGATGTCTGTACATATGAACACATGTATATGTGGAAATCAGAGGATTAACTTGAGTGTCATTTCTCAGGTTTCATCCCAATCCCCCCCCCCTGCTTTTTTTTGAGACAAAGTCTATAATTGGCCTGGAGACTCTTGTCAGTTAGGCTAGTTTAGCTGGTTGGAAAGCCCAGGGATTCTCCTGTCTCCACTTCCTCACTCTGAGGTTGCAAGCCTGCGCTACCATATCTGGTTTTCCCCCTCCATGGGATCTTAGGGATCAAACTTGGGTCCTCAGGTTTGCAAGGCAAGCACTTTACCAACTGAGCCATTTCCCCAGGGATTTGCAATGGGCTCCTAGTCAAATATGAAGACCACTCACTGACACTGAAGACATTCCCCATGGGCCAAATCTACCCTCTCATTCACTGTGATCTCAGAGAGCCAATATCATTTGTCAGCATCTGCAGCTGATGCCCTGGGCAGACAGTAATAGACTCTGCAGACTTGGCCAGAGGAACAGAACAAGGGTGGCAAAAGAGCAGAGGGGTTGATGAGAAGGGAGTGAGGGGAGAGTTTGCCCAGTTCATATCTACAAATGGAGACAAGGTCCACCTAGGTTAGAGAGCAGCTATTTTACCAGCATCCTGTAGTCCCAGCCAGGGTTAGAGGCCTATAGGAGTCGCCCATGCTGCCCTTGAGGCCTGAAGAACCCCTGGTCACTGGAAAAGCAGCAAGCACAAAGCCTGTGGTCCTGCCAACGTGCTCATAGTAACCAGCTAGAGAAGCCTCTGGAAAACACTCAGGTCTATTTCTGTCGCTGCTTGGAGATAAAGGCTTCCCTAGAGACCAACTAGAAAGTCTCCATTGGGCATTCCAAGGCTTGCGTGTACGTGCGTGTGCATGTGTACACACACACACACACACACACACACACACACACACACACACACACCATTAACCCCAAGAGGCCTGTCTCTGGCCATGTCTGTCTAGGAGCGGCAGGTAAGTGTGACCTTCAATGGCCTATGTGAATATTTATCTGTAGGAGGAAGCCACAGGGGTATCTCCTTAAGATTGGCTTCTAGGCTTTGCTGAAGTGCCACCTAGCACTCTCTAGCTTCGGGCCTCACCCATGACTTCCAGAAGTTGCCTTTAAGCTGGTAGGTGGCCTCATCTGTATAAAGACTTGCTCTCTGCCTGACTACAGACTCATCTCCTCATCTCTCTGTTTGGCTCCTCCCTCTCCCTCTCCCTCTCCCTCTCTCCCTCTCCCTCTCCCTCTCCCTCTCCCTCTCCCTCTCCCTCTCCCTCTCCCTCTCTCCTCTCTCTCCCTCTCCCTCTCCCTCCTCCCTCTCCCTCTCCCTCTCCCTCTCCCTCTCCCTCTCCCTCTCCCTCTCCCTCTCCCTCTCCCTCTCCCTCTCCCTCTCCCTCTCCCTCTCCCTCTCCCTCTCCCTCTCCTCACCCAGATTCACGGAACAGCAATAGAGGCAGATCTAAGGAGCTCTTGGGGGTTTCCCTTTGAGGTCTTCAGGCTGCCTGAGTCATTGCTTCTCCTTATGGGGAGGAAGCACAGAATGCCAGAGCTGCCAAGGTTTCCTGTCAATCTCCAGTCATGTAACATGATGCAAAGACCTTGGGGGGATAGGTAGTTTAGGGGTTTCCATTAGGCTGAACATCAGAACATCACCTGTTGCTTGTTAAAGCCTACTCCTTGCGTCTAAGCTGGTACTGAGCTGAAGCAAAGGCTGATGTGGAAGCAGCAGAGGCCCACATGGCAGCCTCCCCCTCTGGGCACAAGGCACCTGTCATGAGCCTGGAAACATGTCACAAGCTGCTTCATCTCCCAGAACATCAAGAAACAAGAATAGAAATCAGGGAGCCACAATCCCCACATAATCTCCAGCCTTGTCCTCAAAGCCTTCCCTGCCCTCATCATCCCTGTGGTTACCATGGACACCACCTGCCAACTCATGCCCTCACCTGGTTACTCCAAAGACACACACACACCGTACACCGTGACCACATAGCAACCTCCACCATTAATGATAGCAGCACCCACATGCTTACTGTTGGTGCAGTCAGAAGCCAGAGCCACCGCTACTTCCTCCATTGGTGCAATTGTGCCCCACCCTAATCATGACCATAACAGCCACCTCATCATCAATATGATTGGAATACCGCCCTACACTATGACCAGGTCAGCCATCTTCAGCCTCCTGCAATCTGAATTCCATCCTATACTATGACAACAACAGCCATGCTGTGCTGTAAGCAGAATCTCAGACTATATTCTATTCTACTGTCAGTGCAATCGAAACTTATGTGGTACACCATGAGCACAAGAGTCACCTGCTCCACCAGTACAGTTGGCACTCTAGGCTACACCGTGACCATAAGTCAGCTGCTCCATCAACACAATACAACCCACAGTATGTCATGACCATGGCGGTCATCTTCACCACCAAACAAATGGAGCAACCATATACCAATACCTGGTGGTTACTGATACCACTGGAACATCAGTATATACCATGACCTCAACAACCATCTCTACAGCCCACAGGAAGTTGCATCACAGCATGGCTACCACAGGCCTCTCCTCTCTGAGATAACCTGGGTCTCACCCTAGACATGACCTTGACAAACACCTCCGCCATCAGTGTAACACAGTAGTACTCTTCTTGTCATTTCATCTCAGTATCCCTGAAGCACTCCTTCCACATGTGTGGCTTGCTGATGGGACTGAACAGACCCAGGTCAAAGCTCTGTCTGAGACAGAAGCACATAATCTAGCATTTATCTGTTCAAACCTTGAGAAGACTGGTTTGAGGTCTGTCAGCTTCCTCCAATTCTAAGACAGAGCCATAACCTGTAGTTGGAGGGTATACCACTCTTGCCATTTGGTCAAAAGAAAGAATAACTCCCTCAGGCTGCCCTCTGATATCCACACCCATGTCCTGGCATTCACTCTTTCCCACAAAAATCTACATATGTGTCTATACAACACAGAAATATGAAACATGTAACCTAAAAAATAATAGATGCATAGTAGCCTCCCACAAGGACCTAGCAGAAGTCGTGAGACTCAAGGCCAATCACCAAAGTCCCCTTCAACATGATAAACCTTGTCATGATGACTGTTGAAAAAATACACATTTGAAAGAGGACACGGATGTCAGGCTCATTTGCTGTCCCAGACACAATGACTTGGGGAGTCCCGTTGTGACTCCTGTTTCCATTCATTTTGAAGCTTAGCTATAAGAAGAGGGTCAGAGAGGACAAGACAAGTTCCTAGGACAGCCAAGATACATGCTCTGCCTCTGAGACTCCTAGAAAAGAAGGAAGAGAAAAGGGAATCATGAACCATGCCCTGATTCCTTGGCTTTATGGGGAAAGGAGGAGATGGTCTTCCCTTGGCCTTATCATTGCCTCAGAAAGTTGAGAGTAAAACCAACGTGGCAGTCTCCACCTGCTGCCCACCAGCAGGATGTACTGAGGATGTAGGGCCTTGCAATGCTTCCTTGGCTAAAAGCTGGGGCAGGAAGAAAGCTCCTCAATACAGCTTCTACGGGTTGTACAATACACTTACAAGGGACCACTTCCCTGTGTAAAAGTCCCTTCCCAAAGCTAGCTCAAATCTTTCTTCCTTTTATTTCTGTCATGAATCCCAGCTCCAGAGATGAGGGACAGGTGGAAGAGGTGGATTCACACCCTCCACTCAGTTGGCACAGTATGAGGGCACACATTTTGTGACCCACCTGAGCAGGCCTGGAGGATAGGCATGCAGACATGACCACCTAATGCAAAGGTGCTTTGGAGGTAGCAAGGGGGAGGCAGCTTTGGCAGGCATTCCATGGACTTGATCTTAGGAGTGAATTCTTGAAGATCTGTTGGAAAATCCACAATGACGCAGTGCTCCATGGTGCCTAGAGATGGCTTACTGAAGAACAGTAGTGCCCGAATGGGTCCTACGTGAGCACTAAAGACTCACCTTGTCCCTTACCTGTGAACTCCGTTCTTTCTCTTCACTTTCAGCTTTCTCTCCATTTTTATCCCTCTCAAGAATACATTACTGGCTTTTCTCATCCACTACAGGGACTGTAGCTCAGTCAGCAGAGCACTTGCCTAGCATGCATAAAGACCCCAGGTTCAACCCCCAGCTTTACATAAATTTGGTGTGGTCCCAGCCCTTGTGAGGTGGAGGCAGGAGGATCAAAAATCCAAGTTCATCCTTGGCTGGATCCTGGGTTTGATGTCATCCTGGACTACATGATACCTCATCTCTAAAACAAATAATAGAAGTGAAAACAACAGGCCTAGACTCTCACATCAGATATCTGTTACACGTACCTTAACCCTAGTCATGGTCTTGGTCTTGGGCTGTGTTGGCCTAGGTCTCTTAAGAAATCATTCCCCTCACCCTCTCACCCTCTGCTATATGAATCTCCTCTCTGTGCCTGGAAAACAGGAGTTGGTCTGTGTTCATGGGCCTTGCAGCCTTTCCGTGCCAGGAAGTTCAGCAGTTCTTATCCATAACAGCTGCCATACCCTGCAAGTGTGAGGGCCAAATGATTCTGAGCTTCTACCTCTACTCTCACAGACAAGGAAACTGTCCTATTTTCATTTCTGCTGCTCTGATTAAAAAAAAAAAAACTGACAAAAGCATCTTAGAGGAGAAAAGAATCTATTTCAGCTTCCCATTCCAGGTTACGGCCCATCACAACACACTGCAGGGGCTTTAAGCACTAGACACATTCACAGTCCAGAGCAGTCAGCAATAAAGTTGCTTGTTTGCCTGTGCTCAGCTCTGTTTCTCCACTGTGATACCAGTCAGGACCCCCTGCCTAGGGGATGGTGACGCTCACAGTGGGCTCGGTCCTCCTGTTTCAGTAAACAACCTCCCCCCTCCATCAACTCAATATCAACAATCCTTCACTGAGGCTAGTTTCCCAGTTGGTGCTAGTTTGTGTCAAGCTTACAATTAATGCTAACCATGGCATGAGTTCAGGGAGGTCAAATGGTGCCCAAAGTCACCCAGATTAAACATCCCTTCCACAGGATGCTTCAGTTACTTACCTCATCACTGTGATCAAATGCTTGATAAAAAAAACTCCTAAGAGAGGTGGAATTCATTTTGACTCATGGTTTGAGGGGATGTAGTTCATCTAGGTTGAGAAAGCACTCCATAAAGGGTGCCCAGAGACTAGCAGCAGGGCATGCCTGCAGCAAGGGTGTGCATGCAGCTGGTGGCTCACATCTGGGCAGATAAGGAAGCAGATACAGGACAGAAAATGAGGTAAGGTGTAAACCTCAAAGCTGGTAGACCTCACATCAGGAAGGGTCCACAAGTTGTCCAAACAGCACTGCCTGCCAAGAGGCAAGGGTTCAAAGACATGAGCCTGTTGTGAGGGTTTCATATTGAAACCAGAGCAGGCTGCCTCCAAGGACTGGTAGAGAGCATGCTTCAGCAGAGAAGACATGGGCCGCTTTGTTATGAACCACTCTGCCAGCCAGAGGCAGATCTGATTCATATACTTGGTGGCCAGAAGCTGGAGTTCGGTGTATGTGAGCTACACTCAGGACTAGCTGAAAAAGATTGGGAAAATATACAAACCGCTGCTGAAACAGATGTCTCCAGGATGAGGTCATGGAAGCAGCAAACCCTACCTGTTTGGAGGCAGGGAGAAGTGGACCTACAAAAGGTTCTTAGACCTCAGCGTTTAGGAGAACACGGTGAAGTCAGGAAAGAAAGTGGCCTAGAAGGATCTCTGGGTTGATCACTCAAGCTCAGGGACCGGGGACCCTAAATTCACGTACTTTCACTCTGAAGTTTAGCTAGGAGCTCAAACGGCATGTGACCAGAACCTGAGATGAGTTTCTATCAGTCCAGAGTGACATATTTTGAGTTTGGTTGTTTCTAGGAACAATGGTGGCCAGGATTCATTCTACCCTCCCTACACCAGCTTAGTCTGGAATTGCTGTTACTGTATGGAGCATGTTTTATACACTGACCCCTTAGTGACTGTACCAGGAAGGCCCCATGTGCCTTGCTAAACAGCTCAGCAGAGATGCCGGTGGGTAGCAAAGAAGGATTTTCAGTTTGGACTAACAAGATTGAGTTGCCAGAAGAAAACTGTTCTGTACATTATAGAAGATGCTGTAAGTCCTACTGTCTCACACAGTACCCTTACTTAGCCTGCTACCCTGGCCATCCACACTGCCCTCACCCCCCACTTTCCCTCCATCTAAGTCCTTCTTCCAGCAAATCTGTCTGGATGCACTCTGCACTCGGGCTGGCCTTCCTGTGCCTGTATTTCTCAACACTGGTATCAGAATCCCAAGGAGATTTGAAGATGTGAACAGGCAGCATGATGAAGTTAGACTCTCTTGGGAGAAGAACTTAGGGCCCAGTGATGCTCAAAGATCGTAGGTGATTCCAGTAGAACCGTAGCTATCTCTTACCCACCTTACTCAGCTCCTTTCAAGATTCAGCCCCAGGTGTCTCAACCAATCATCAAATATTTATTGAGTCGGGCACTATTCTAAGCACTGGATATAAAAATAATAACGGTAGCTGATGTTTGTTGAGAACCTGCCATATACCAGACACTGTTTTAAGTGCTTTCCATATATTAACTCATTTAACCCAGACCACAGCTCTGAGGGAGGGACTAGGATCCTCCTTATCGAGCCCATGAAGAAACGAGAAGCATTGAGAGTCACGCAGTGTCTGAGTTTGCATTTACATAGACTGAGGCCCAGAGTTTGTGCTTGGATACTTTCTACTCTCCTAGTCCCTTTCACATTCTGCCTCGCATGCCTGACAGGATGCAGAGATACAATTAGCAAGGGAGCAAATGCAGGGAGTGCATAAAACACTATTGGGAGCTGGCCTGAGAATACAAGCAAGCATTGGCATCTGAACTGATACTTGAAGGATGGGAAGGAGAAAGAGGGCCAAGGAGAGGGCAGAGAAATGGAATTTCAGGCAGAGGGCCCAGGGAGCATGGAGGTGTGGAGGTAGGAAAGGGAAAGATGTACAATATAGTCTCGGGAGCACTCAGGGAGCACTCAGGGAGCACCAAACCCTGGATGGAGGAGAGAGTGAGGGTGCAGAGCAGGTAAAAAAGCAGAAGGGCCATCACCTGGTGGACCAAGTGTCTTCTGTCTTGGTACCTGTAACAGGGCACACAGTGCCTGTGTGCAGGAGTTAGAGGAACAGTGATCCAGAGGCAGGGCTAAGCAGGACGTCGGTGTAGTGACTTATGACACCTGAATGACCTCTCCCTAAATGCCCTTCAGGTTTCTCAGCTCATATCTCCAGACCCACCACAGTGCACAATAGATGATAACCTATCCATCTCTCTGCCTCCCCACCAGTCCCACAGCACCCTTAGGGCAGACACCAAGTAGAAGTGACCTTTGTCCCCAGCAAGAAGCAATGCCAGGAATGCAGTAAACATTACCCAAGCACACATGAGTGTGATGGAGGGATGCTGAGCCGAAGAGCCTCTTCCTCCCTAGATCTGGGAATTCACACATCTTGCTTGGACCATCCCACCCTCAGCAGAGTCCCCTTGTCCCAGGAAACTGACCATCAACTCCACACTGCCCCCAGATGGGACAGCACTGCTGAGCTGCTCATAAACCACAGAGACCAAACCTTACCCAACAGGGCAAGGGGATAGAGGTAGCCATGGTCCAGTCCACTAAAAATAGCAGATGCCCAGGATTCCTGGCACTATGGTGGATGCTTCCAATAGCTCCAGTGCCTAGTGGGTAGTGTGGTTACCGCTTTCATCCTGCCTCTAACAGGGGGCTTAGGGACAGGGTCAGTACCAGAGACTTGATGTGGATAGTACACCTGCTATCCTGGAAGTCATGAGCTGCCTTGGCATCTCTAGCCACATTCAGGGAAAGGAAGAAGCCAGGAAGGAGGCTCCGAGGGGGACACTAACCATATTCCAGCTGGAGTCTGAGCAGAGTTGAGATTCCTGGTGCTAGCCTCCTGCCTTCACTCTCTCTGTGCCACTCTTTGAAGACTCCACCTGCCCTGCTTGCTCCTGGACGCCTGTCTTTGCAAGTGCTGAAGGTACAGGCTACGGTAAGTCAGTACAGTGTGACCTACTAGCATGCTTCAGCCCCACCCCTAGGACAGCTGCACCCCTTCTCTGTCATGGGCATTCTGCCCACACATTTATAAAATCTAAATCCTAATTATTGAGAATATTGAGAATTTCACACATTAGTGCTGTATGTGCGTAACTTCCACCCCAACAACTCTTCCTGTGTCTCCTGGCCCATCTTGAATTCATGACCTCTTCTATGATTACTCTTGTTTCACACACACACACACACACACACACACACGGACGCACACACATGTTTAGAGCTTAGAGTCTCAGTACTGTTACCCATATGCACACGTGTTTAGGATGGACATGTGTTTAGAATGGGAAAACTATCACAGGCTTTATCCTTAGAGAAAACAGATTCTCCCTCTTTTAGCAGCCACTGGCTACCAACGTTCTTTATTTAGGGGTGGGATCTTGTGACAATCTCCCCCATCTGTGTTGGCATGTTGACTAGTGTTGTCTTGTGAGAGAAACCACATTGTTGCGATTGTATGGGTTGTAGCAATCCCCTCACGTCTAGAAGACAGTGTCACTCCATGGTCCTCTGACTCCTACACTCTTTCCACCTCATCTTATGCCACGTTCCCTTCTGTAGAGGGCTTGTGCTTCATATTCATTAGGCCTGCCATGCACGATTGGTCAACATCTCAGAGGAGAGCGCAGGGTCAAAGCCTGGCTCAGCTGTCTGATGGTGAGGAGCTTCCCTAGTCCCTTTCTTGTCAGTTTCCTCACTATGGACCCCAGCAACCAGGGACAGTAACAAAACCATTGTCTCACAGAGGAACCAAGGGTCAAATGAGTCCCAAGTGAGGTGTGCTCAGAAAAAGGCCCAGCACGTGCTTGTGCTTACCCAACGTGGGCATTGGTGAGAGCTTCCTGGGTGAGCTTGGAGGAACCAGGGCCGCTCTCCAAATCAGAGCGCCACTCGGTATCTTAGTTTTAACTGTACAGTGGGAGAGGGGTGGTTCATCCCTATGAATGACCCCAAGACTACCATGTCCTGCTAAGGATTATGGGAGTGTTAAGAAGTTAAAATGGAGAGGTCTCTTCCGAGTGGGAGGCTGGATGGCAGAAGAAGGTTCCATTAATCACCCCGACTGAGAGGCCATGTGGGTTTTATGGATCCTAGGGCCCAGGCCACTCTTCTTAACATCATTCAGAATTTATAGACTCTTGTCACTGTCCCTTTAACTCTTTTATTCGACTGCCTTAGATGCAAGCCTGGCGTGAACATTGTCTGCTGCCTGACCAGGAAAATGCAGCCAGTTCTGCTTTCAGCCCCAGCTGGGCTAGGTTGCAGCCATGTCCGTTGAGAACCTGGTTTGGAGCCCACTGGGTTTCTATCATCAGCAGATGTGCAGCCAGCAGGAGGGCTGACATGCCTCCTCTCCCTGCTGAGGAAGAATCAGACAGTGACAACTCCATCAAATGAAATGAGGAGCCAGCGTCCCGCCTTGTCCATCTGGCCTGCCCTCTGTGGATCTGGCCCTGGGAAGACTGGGGCCTTACACCTCAATAGGATGGAGAAAATGGGGCCTCGGACCCGTTATCATTTAAGGCAACAGGAGCAGAAGTCCCTCAGATGAGACTGGGTCCTTGCTCCTCACTTCCTTGCAAGCTGTGGGATTTTAGACACCCGACCTTTCTGAGTGTCGATTTTTCTTCCTTTCCTAATAGGGATAAAGGCACCTTGCCTTTCAATCCTGACGACCAAACACTAGAATGAAGACATGGTGAATGAAGGAGCTGTGGCAGAGAGGTCTGGAGAATGTGTCACTGTGGTCAAACTCAGGGGCTCCAAGTACACTGCAGACACTGCTGACTCCAGGCTGTGACCTCACCTGTGTTTTCTACCATTTGGGTAACAATGCCCAATTCAGAGATGCCTAATACAACAACATCTGAGGGCTTGCTTATCAGGGTTCCACAAACCCAGGCACCAAGAGAGGTGATGTCCCCACAGGTGCCCACAGAAGAAGGACACAGTAACTGCCCTTGGACACAAGGGAGCTTGTAGTGGTTACTACTGATTGCCATCTGGAAAGATCTAGAAACACCAAGGAGAGAGCATCTGGGTATGTCTGTGAGGGTGTTTCTAGATTGGGTTAACTGAGGTGAGAAAGTCCACCATAAATAAATAAGTAGTAAAACCCCGCCTACCATGATGTAGGTGGCACACTTCCATGGGCTGGTGTCCTGGAGTGAATAAAAACAAGGGAGTTGAGCACCAGCCTTCATCTCCCTCTGACCAGCTGCCTCACCTTCCGTCATCGTCCGTTTCCCACCACAGTGGACCATATCTCCTCAAACCAAGTGCCACCACCACCCCTTTCTCTCTTGAGCCGCTCCCTGACAACGGTAACTAACACAGCACTCAAGGCCTGGTTCAGGTGCTTGTTTGATGACCCCCCCCACCCCGCCTTTCCTGAATTTTAAAACTGAAAGTTTTGCTTTCAGGAATTCCCAATTCCAGCAGCCTCTGACAGCTCCTAGGATTTTTAGTACTCTTTGCAGCCTCAGTTTCCCCATCTGCACACCTGCCATTTCTTTCACAAAGGAAAAGAATGTGTGGGAATAACCAGCCAGGGCTTAAGCACAAAACACCACATTCCATAGTGTAGCCATATCCTTCCTGTCCTCAAATCCAGGTGACCGAGGTCCTGAGGTCCCTAGCCCATGTTAGACTCACAACCTGGGACAACAGTGGTTGAGAGTGTGGGTGCAGAAACCTGTTCTTGGGTTTGAATCCAAGCCCTGCCATCTTACTGTGATGTTACTAACTGCTCCGGCTGCTGTGTCCTCATCTGTCAAACATGCTGACAGGACTATCCCAGACAGTCAGTGAGAGCACAACATCAGCGAGGCAAGCCTACGGCAGGGTTAGAGAGAAGGACCCATCAATCGTATACTTGCCCCGTAAACACAAGGACCTGTACTCCATCCCTACAACCCATGTTAATACAGAACAAAGCAAACATAGTGGCACTATTGTAATCCCAGTACCAGGGAGGCAGAGGCAGGTAGAATCCTGCAACTCGCTGGCCAGCCATTCTGGCCTACTTGGAGAGCTCCAGAAAAGCAAGAAATGTTATGCAAAAACCAAGTAGCTGGCACCTGAGAAAAGAATGGCAGTTGAGAATTTCCTTTGGCCTACACATACACACACACTCACATACACACTCACACATATACACACACTCATACACACACACTCACACACACTCATACTCACACACACTCACATACACACATAAATACATACACACACACATACACAAACACAGACACACACAAAAATACACAGATACACATACAACAAACACATACACATAAACTCACACACACATAAACACACACACATAAATACACATACGTACACACACATACACACACACACAAACAGACTCACACACACATACACACATACACACACACCAACACAGACACACACATAAACACACACATACACACAAATACACACACACACACACACATATACACCACATACACACACAAACCCCACAGACATAGACACAGACACACCACACACAGAGTGGGGAGGGGGACAGAGAGAGGGAAAGAAAGAGAAAGGGAGAGATAGAGAGGAAGAGAGAAAGGGAGAAAGAAAAAGGGAGAGAGAGACAGAGGGAGAGAGAGAAAGGGAGAGAGAAAGAGAGAGAGAGAGAGAGAGAGAGAGAGAGAGAGAGCACTTGTATTAGTGTTGTGCTGGGCTCACACAAAGTTCTGATAACCAGAAACCACTGTTACAACCTCCTATAACCCAAGCATGACCTGGTCAGCCCATTAGCCTCTGAACGCCCTTTCCTTCACATTTAAATGTAGATGAAGCCATACTTCCTCTCTGTTGTTGGGTAGAGCAGAGATTAGCCAAACCACAGTTACAGCTTTAGCACAGACAAGGGCTGCACAAAGGGACAGGAGAGGATCTGATGCACAAGCAATAAGGCAAGCCTGCTACCTTAAGTAACAGGATGCAAGGATGAGAATACCCTCTCTGCATTAGAAGCCAAACTGAGAGAGATGAGACAGAGAAAGACACAGCAATGCAGAGAAAGGCAGAGAGAGAGAGAGAGAGAGAGAGAGAGAGAGAGAGAGAGAGAGAGAGAGAATATAAGGGCCAAAATGAAATGGGGGATCGATGTACTACTGCAATTTAAAAAACCAATATACAGTAAATACTGGCCTGACTGCCCAGTGACAGAGCAGCAGGTGGCCTGGCCTGAGATAACTCACCTCCCCAAAGCTGGGCCAGCCACAAATATCCCAGCCATCCTTCCTCTAACATGGGAGCCATGGCTCTGTCTCCCCACCCAGGTGTTATTCTGCAGAGCTGAATCTTCTATTGCCACACTCTACTCAATGGCTTGAGATTTAGAAACAATGCTTGGCACAGAGTCTCAAACTGGGCTCAGGGTCTGGACTCCTGCCATGGGAGAGGGGGCCTGGGCTGGGTCCCACTCACCATGGCCCGACTGTGTAGTGCCCAGCCCCGTCTCTCCTCCCAGACTTTTCTGATACCCATTCATACCCCACATAGCCAGACTCCTGTTCCCTCCTGGGGTCACACTCACACTCACACTCCTCAGCATCCCAAGCCCCACCCTGGACACCGATATGATTTCTCCCTGCCCCTTTCCTGTTCCCACAGTTCCCTGAAACTCCAGGCCACAGATGTCCTGTTCTCGTTTGCTCTCTGCAGCTATGATAAACACCACCACCAAAAGCAACTTGGGGGGGGGGGAGTGAGGGTTTACTTCATCTTACATTTCTGGGACAGCTCATCACTAAGAAGTCAAGTCAGTGACTCAAAGCAGGAACTGGAAGAGGGGACCGAAGCAGAGACCATGGACGAGTGATGTTGCTGGCTTGCTTTCCTGGCTTACTCAGTTTGTTTTCTTACACAACCCAGGACTGCTTGCCCAAGGGTGGCAGCACCCACCGTGGGTTGGGCTCTCCCATGTCAATCATTAATTAAGACAATGTCCCACACACATGCCCACAGGCCAGTCTGATGGAGACGGTTTTTAAATGAGATCCCATCTAACCGGATGACTCTTGTTTGAGTCAAATTGACAAAGCTACCTAGCACAGTCTGCTCTCACAAGGGCTCTCCAGCCTTCTTCCTGGGGGTGTAAGGACCAAAGTCATTTCTTTGCTGTCAATAATTTCTCAACTTTTTCACCTCAAAGCTCAGGAGTCCTTCTTGCTCATCAACAGGGTCAGGCCTGAGGAGGGCACAGATCTTACCACTCAGGATATGGGTCTTTCTGGTCTACTCTCTACACAAGGTCTAGTCAAAGACCTCATGTCTGCACAGAGGCGCCATGTCTTGTCTGGGCTCAGCACATACACACTTTCTTAGCCCCATGCTCCACATTTAAACTCTCCGGGCATGGAGATGATTCTCAACCTCTCATGCTGGAGCTCTCACTACAGTTCCCAGAGGCTCGATGTATGCTCAGACCTGCCACAGCGCCCAACCCTTCCACATGCTAGGAGCCAGGAATGTGGGGGGATGGGCTATCTCCCATATTGGAGCCACTGTGAACCCATATGCCTCCATCACCCCACACTGTCTGCTCCCCACACCTCCACAACCTTTTCCCCAAACACACTGTAGTTGGATATAATAATAATAATAATAATAATAATAATAATAATAATAATAATAAATAATAATAATAACAATAATAATAATAATAATACCTGCAGGAAAGAAGAGTCCCTTGATAACTTCCTTCCCTCAATTTCCCCTCATGTGTAAGGACTGCACAATCATTACAAAGCACATGGGCTCCAGCCCAGTGAGCTTGGTGGAAATGACAAATCTAAGTCCATGGAAAATATCATAAATTCACCCAAAGCAATGTGCACTTTAAGAGGCTGTCGCTGGGAGAGAATAGTTGGTAAGTGGATGCACAGTGGTCCCTCTCCACTTAGAAAAACTACTGTAACTGCAACTTCTGCCATGGCTACCTCACAAGTCCCTGTGTGCCAGACACTGATCCAAGTACTTTACATATAGCAATTCAAATGAATCATGGAGCCCTAAGAAGTAGACACTGGTATTGTTTCCATTTCACAGTTGGAGAAACCAAGGTACGGACAGTAATGTGCTAAAATTTATATAACCGAGCAAATAGAACCCTGCAGAAGCCCCAGCAATGGAGACCTAGAGTTGCACGTGCACACGTCCCCAAGAATGCCATGTCCATAATTTTAGTGCCCAGATCCTAATGACACACCACACACTGCTACACCATCCTCACCATAGCCTAGACGATCTGAGGACAAGGAACCTGCCTCGTCTTACCAGATGAAGACTTCTCAAGCATAAGGGACCTGCCTGCTCCTTGTGACCATTCTGACTACAGATGTGGTTCCTACCCGTGGTCCCACATTTGGGTTCTTGCCTCTCTACACACAGGGTATTGCTCCCCTCCAGGTGTGAAAGTCCATATCTATTATGTGCCTGGAAGCTGTGACTCTGGCAGAGCATCCAGGATTTATCCTAGGGTCTCTCCCTCAGTTCTCAGTCCAATCCAGATGACGCAAGTACTCAAGCCATAAGGAAGATTAAATGGTTTCCTTAGGGTCAGTGATTCCTAAATTAAGACCATGGCCCCAATCTCTTTAGCTCATCGATGTCTACTTGGGTAAGATGGTAAGGTGTTGGCTTAGAGTTAGGTTGGAGGGGTATCTGGGAAAACAGCTTGAGGATTTGTTTCTTAAGTTGTCTTTATACGCAGCACGTGATCTGCATCACGTCACAGACTCTTGTAACCATCACCACCTCCCTTCAACCATCAGCAACAGCATCACCACCATCACCATAGCCTCTACCCCATCATCAGCTCCATCACCATAGCCTCCACTCCATCACCACCATCACCATAGCCTCCACTCCATCACCACCATCACCATAGCCTCCACTCCATCACCACCATCACCATAGCCTCCACTCCATCACCATCACCATCACCATAGCCTCCACTCCATCACCATCACCATCACCATAGCCTCCACTCCATCACCACCATCACCATAACCTCCACTTCATCACCACCATCACCATCACCATCACCATAGCCTCCACTCCATCATCATCATTATCATCTTTACACCACTCTCATCATCATTACAACCAAATCACAACTGTCACCACTATCACCTCCTCAGCACCAATCATCACCATCACACTGGATCAGCTTTATACCATGAAGTGTAAATCATAAGTGACTTCGGGCGAGTCCCGAACACACACACACACACACACACACACACACACGAATGCAGATGAAGAACAGTACCAGAAACCAGCCAGCACTGAACATCCCCAGAGGCCTAACAGCCATAGAAACAGTTGGGCCACATGCAAGAGGCTAAGCCAGGTGGGCACCGAGACTGTAAGGCAGCAAGGACTGGGAGTGACTGCCTGCAACATCAGCCAGCTGGATGGCTCATGGCAGACATTCAGAAAGTCATCTGAACCGGGAGGACATGTGACCATGGCATGTGAGCATGGGCAAAGGAGGTTGAGATGAACGGCCATACCCCAGTCAGGCTACCTGCAGTCTTACGCCTTGAACTGGTGCAAGGCCACCTCAGAATAAGCAAAATGATACCTCGCTCCCATGATGCAGGGAAGAAGAGAGTCGTGTTCTCAAGAAGGAGGATGGAGGCTGGTACAGTGGGTCACATCTATAATTCCAGCATGTTGGGAGAGGCTGACAGAGCCGGAAGGATTTCCTTGAGTTCAAGGCTAGCCTGAGCTACACAGTAAGTTCCAAGTTAGTCTGGGCTCAAGAGTAGGATTCTATCTCAAAATAAAATGAAAATAAGTAAAGGATGCAGTCATGTGGGCTGAGGCCAGGAGACCATGCAAAGGCCTGTGCTGAGGAGCAAAGCCTGATGGGTAATGATGAAAAGCTTTCCTTCTCTCCACATTAGTTAGGGGTGGTGCAGACCAAAACCAGGAAGAAAGAATGGCCACTAACCAGTCTGCTAGGGAGCATATGTCCTGACCCACAAGGAGGAGATCTCCAGGGCCAGATCTACCACCCAGAGAGATCTGCCTGGCCCCAGTTTTCCACCATTAACCCATGAATGGAATTTAAGCTTCCTGCTTCCCTGGGTAGCTGCAAATCTTATGGTCCTATTCATTGACAGGGAAAATCCATGTGCCTATGTGAACTCTGATGCCTGCTGGTCCTGCTGTGGTCCTGCCTATATCCCGTATCCATCTTCATCCATCCTCTGGTGTGCACTTGGGGGTGTGGGAACTACGAAGATGTTCTTTGTATAGTGAGTGGTGTTCTTAGAGGTGGGATGCAAGAGTATCCCTCTGTGCGCAGGTGTGTATATAGATTAGTGTGTAGGCAGATTTGTCTTGTGTATGCACATGGGTTGTGCACTTCTATGCATGCATACGAGCTCCCAACGTGGGAGTGTGTCTGTGTATACCTGGGCATGCAGGTGTGAGTTCTGCATAACTGAGGGTGGGTGAATTTCAATATGAGTGTGTGACTATGTTCGGTCAACAAGGAAAGAGATGCCTGCTTTCAGCTGCAGCCCTGGATTCGAGTTCTTTAAGGGGAACCCAGCCAGAGTAGGGCACCAAGCCAAGAGAAGCATTTGACCAGTGCGTCTGGCAGAGAATGAGGAAGAGGTCACAGGTCTTCAGCTCCATCACTCTGGGACTGAAATGGGTCAGCAGAGGTACTTTTGCTCCATACACTTGTAAATCAAAAGATCACTCATTTGAGCAGATGGGGTGTGGTGGCTCAGGACTTTAATCCCAGCAGAAGGCAAGCAGATCTGTGAGTTCGAGACCAGCCTGGTCATCAGAGAGAGTTCAGGGACAGTCAGATAGTGACACCCTGTCTCAAAAACAAACACATGGAAAAGATAACTGATCTGATCCAGAAGGGTCTTAGGAGACTAGCCAGACTCCCTTTTGAAGATGAAGACAAGAAGGTAGAAGAATGTCCCAGGTACCTCAGCAGGTGCCCAGCAGGACTGACAGGTAGCTCACTCCAGGCTTTACTGACCTCAGAGAGTATGCCATAACCAGCCTTCCTGGCCTAATTCTATAGCAGACTTTTAACCTTTGACCTCAGGGCACCACCCACTTCCCCACCTACCCCTGCTGCTGCATCCAGAGCTCTCGGAGCACTCTAGATGTTCCTTTACAGGGGAATTGTGGGAAAGGCCCACCTTTGTTCATCTAAGTCTCCAGGACCTTCCCAGGATGCCAGGGCTTGGCTTTAGCCCTTCCTGGCTGTTAGGGGTTTATGGAAGTTTTGGAAGTTGGACATGCTTCTGCCCTTGTCAGCTGTAACTAATCTGCTTGGTGGGTTGCCTGAGGAAGGCCTGGCCCCACGGGGGCGGCTTGGAATGGGAGAGACTGCACAACTCCAAAGTTAGACTCATGAGGGCTCAGCGCACTTACTGTTGTGGTGACCTACGACTGTTTACATCCTGCCCACAGGACCTGTACCACTGCAGGTATGCCCAGGTTCCCACATCTCTCCTTCTCTCATCAAGTATAGAACGTAAGTCCCAGACTGAGCCTAGATCACTATCTGAGTTTCTACAAACAGTGCAGGTGGCTTAGGGACCATGTATGTTACACATGTGTAACCATGTATGTTATACATGTTGAGAACCAGAGCATGCCACGATGCTGCCTGGTTTATAGCTATTCTACAGGAACCTCCACAGAGTGTACCTCTTTTCCACAGCCCTTAGCAGCAACCGAATATGGTAGCTGGAACACTGTAGGGTCCAGAGAATAGTAGGAAATAAGTCTCAGACAAGAAAGAGAAACCAAGGAGATATTGCATGTCCAGGGTGTCGAGTAGCCAACGCTAGCCTTAACCTCAGTACGTGGTTGACAATAACTTTGAACCTCCGATCTTTCCACCTCTACTTCTGAGAGCTGGTTGACAATTCTATACAACCAAACCTGGTTTATTGGGTACCAGAGATCAAACCTGGGAGCACAAATGCTAGGCAGGCACCCTACCAACTGAGCTACATCTCCAGTCCTTCTTGGGACTTTTCTTAGAGATCTGACCTAAGGCAAGTTGGAGAGGCTGGCCCTCTGGGATGTCCAGATCCCCGCTCCTGCCATTGTGTCTTATGTACTGCTCCCATGGGTGGGGTGTGAATGGCTATAGGATGCCAAGTAGTACGTGCTCCGAGTCCTCCTGTTCCTGGCTGTTACTGTGAATACAGGACAGTCATTAGCAGGACCAAGCCTGCTGCAGACAATCCCACAGAGGGGTGAATTATAGGCACATGGGTTTGTTCCTCATTCTCTGACTCAGTTTACACCTGTCTCCTCATGTTTGTTGGGTTCTCAGTGTCCTTGGCTCATGGGGAGGGATATTCCAGACAGCAGACCCAGCTCTACCTAAATTGATGATGGTTGATTTCTGTGGTTCAGAAGCCAGGCTACAGCCTTGCATCTCTTTGAAAGAACTCTAATACCTTCTTCTGTTCAGTCTCCCTTTACCAGGCAAGGAAATGGGGTAGCACAAACACGGACCCACCAAACACAGTTTAAGCAGCCCAGAATGCTGCTTAAACTATTCTGTGCATTTGGCTTCAATACTATAACCAGCCTAGTGACAGGAATGTTCTTATCTCTAACCTCTGTCTTCTGAAGTCATCCTCTGACTGCTTAAAATCTAGCCTTGTGTTCTAGGGTAGAGCATCCTGGCCACCTCTCATCTCCAGCTGGGACTCCTATCCAGGAAACCGTTGGGCAATGAGGGGGCTTTTGATGGCTGAGAATCTACATTGATACTGTTCTTAGCTGAGGGGTGGGGTCACCAGCTATCAAGAATCTGTCTCTAGCATCTGCTGGCTCTTCCTGCCCCTGGATCTATGAATCCATGTCTTCTGCTTCTGTCTGCGAGCCCTAAGACATGCAGACTCAGCGGGGACAATATCGCCCCCAAGAGGGGAAACTTCTTGGTGGAGAGGCAACACCAATGAAATAAACAAACCCCTCCCCTTTCCATCTATAGAATATACTCTGTGCCCAGCATAGAAGGGGAAACGGTACATCTGCAGGATTTAAATCCCGTGGGACAAATGGCTAGGAAAAAGTTTCTGCAGTGTCCTTTCAGGAGTAATGATGAAAGAAGACGGAGAATCATTGGCCCAAGGACCACACCCTCTGCCACCCTTGGGTCCTTCTTCCGTGACTGCCACCTGATATACATGCTGGTGTGTGACCCTTCCCAGATGTCTGTTTGAGATCCTGTGCTCTACACGGACCACATGGCTCTCCCCAGCAACCTTGACTGCTCTGTCCCCAGAAGGCATAGTGCCCACTGCCAGGCCCAATGCCTGACGGGAAGGGCAGGGTCACACAAACCTAATTCAGAGAAACCTACCAACCCACCAGCAAAGCCCCAGGCCTGGATCTTTGGCCTTTTGCTGACATGGTTGCCAACTTTTTAAGTGAGTCCTAACATCAGAAACCAGGCCTTGGGGGCCGAGGCTTAGCCCCTATCCACATTACACGTGAGATGGAGGAAGAATCCCTAAATGATGCTGGGTGCTCTCCCCACTATTTCCCTCAGGCACCCTGCCGACACCTCTGAACTGTCCTGACTGTCCAGTGTCTGTTTCTAGACAGGTGGTTCTGATTCATGACCAGGGCGGGGCTGAGCCAGAGAGGAGCTTTAGAATGTATGCTCTCAGATAGCTCATGCCCAGGTAGACTGTGGGATCCCAGCACTCCTCAGACTAAGGCACAGGATAGCCTGAACTACATAACACAACTCTGCATCAAAGGGGGGAAAGTCAGATGTGGTGGCAAACACCTGTAATACAGGATGAGCCTCTATGAGGTCAGGGTGGAGTGGGAGACAGAGTGCAGGGACAGCAGGGGCTGGGGGTGGGGTTAGGTTTCACACTCAAGCCTCAGGCAGGGAAGGGTAAGAAACTAAACTGGTAAAGCATAGAGCTTGGCTTCCCTGGCAAATACCCGTGGCTAGAAGACCCCAAAGCACACAAGGAGGGAGAGAAGCAGCTGCCTGGGCCCCAGAGGTCAAACTGATGGCCTTAAATCAATTCCTAAAGTTTTCTGGAGAGTTCCCGAAGAAGCAGGGAAGCAGAGGCACTCTCCTTCATCCTCCATGTCTCTGACAGGCTCTCCCTGCCTCCCTACTTCCCCATGGATGGAGTAGTTCTTGGGATCTGAGTAAGGATATGGAGCCTGCCAGGAAAACATGGGTTAGCACACATTTTCCGGATGTGTGGATGTGTGTGACTATGTCATTTCATGGGGTGAGACCACGGGTCTCTAGTGACTAACAAGAATATGGCAGAATCAGAATTTGAATGTGGCCTATCCAAATTTAATTTTTATCCCAGGATGTAACAAAAGGACTGTAAAAGACTACTTTCACTGCCTTACCTGAGGTCATCCATAACATCCTCTACTCAGAGTCCCCCCCCGCCCCCCCATGCCCCCCCCCCGTTTGTGTGTGTGTGTGTGTGTGTGTGTGTCTACCTAAGCTCAGTCATTGTGGTCCTCCTTGCCTCAGGACAAGGGGCTTTTAAAAAGCAACTCCAATTCCAACATCAATGCTCAATTGTTCCTGAGTTGACACCCACCTCCCACCCCCTAGGCTGAGAGCTCAGAAGTTTCTACACACCAAAAACAAGAAGAAGAAGCAAGGTAAAAGAACAAACTTGCCCCACCCTTCAGGCTAGCAGTTGGAAGTCAGAAGCCCCAAGTCCTTGATTTTACTTTGAAGCAGGATCGAGGATAAGAAAATAGCCTCTCTTTACAGCCAAATCAGGGCCACAGGGTCTTAAAGAATCCTCACCTCCTGTCTGCATCCCTTAGACCTTCTTTCAGCCTCCTATTCTCCTCAGCCTGGCCTTTCAATTCTCTCTACTCACCCTCCCCAGCTGTTCACATTTCTAGGCCTTGGGAAAAAGCCCATACTTCAAAGAAAGACATCGGATCTCAGCCTCCTTCCAACCAAGACAGACCTTGTCCTGTACCCAGAGCTATCCCTGGGAGCTAGCTCCCTGAGGAGCATCACCAGAGATTGCACCAGAAGTGATCAGTTTGCTGCTTGTGTTCCCCGGGGGTGGGGGCTGGGGGTGGGGGGGTGAGGGCAAGAAGAAGATTAGAAATTACCTTCAGGGTAGGAATTAGACCAGAGCTGGACAGCCAGGAAGGGGGCTTGCAGCTGAGCATAGGAGGGAGGAGAGAGAAGGCCATATAACTCTGCACCCCCTGCCCACAGCAGAGGGACAGGATGCACTACAGTCCATGGGAGAGCAGAAGCAGCGCTGGGTCAGGGACGCTTGACACTTTAAGCACAGGTCTTCCAGGTCCAACCCTCTCCCCTTTTCAGCTTCTCACAGGCTCCCTAAACCAGTCCCACAGCCCTCCTGGCTGCATAGCTTGCTCTTTACAACTCCATCTGAACCCAGGACACGGTACAAAACCCCGGTTTATTTGCTTGCGTTTCACCAGCCTCCCTGATGCTCAGGCACTAGTTCCCATCAGGCCCCCGCCCAAGTGCAACAACCCACCTCTGCCGTGAAGCCTGGAACTCCACAGTCGGGAGGTTACTTTCTTCCTTAGCTGGGTTTCTACCCCGGCCCCAGGGGTAGACAGACAGACAGACAGACAGACAGACAGACACACACACACACACACACACACACACACACACACACACACACTGCTTTAACCAGGACAGAGGGCTAACATCTATAGCCATGCTTGCAGCTCCAGCTTGGGTGACAGGCTCTAACAGACCCTCTCCCTGCAGGTGTCTGTCTGTCTGCAGCTGTTTCTGAGTGCACTTGGCGTGAGTCGGGCTCAGTTCCTCTGCAGACTCTGCCTGATTCCTGTGTGTTCTCTCTCTCTCCCTCTCTCCCTCTCTCCCTCTCTCCCTCTCTCCCTCTCTCCCTCTCTCCCTCTCTCCCTCTCTCCCTCTCTCCCTCTCTCCCTCTCTCCCTCTCTCCCTCTCTCCCTCTCTCCCTCCCTCCCTGTAGCTCTGCCCGTCTGGGATCCCTTTCGCTGGAACTCAGTGCTTCTGTCCTTTGTGCTCTCCGTGGGGAAGATGGAGAGCAAGGCACTGCCCTCCTCCTGGGAGCTGTATGCCGGTCTCACTCTCAATTCTTGCTCAGGCCAGCCTTAGAAGCAGGGCAGGGCTGGGTGGGAGACAGAAGATTACCAACATGGGCATGGCCATGCCAGCTTACATACTGCTTCATCATGGCACTCTCAGCAAGCCGAGTGGGCACACACAGTCCTCCTGATCTCGGTTAGATCTGCCTGAGGCCAGGATAGGGTCCCCGAAACCATGCCTCCCTCCCCTCCTCCATGGCACTCCATCAACCTCCGCTTGTCTCCACCCCACCTGTCCAGGCACCAAGCTCTAGAAGACCCCAGAATCATCACCCAGACCCCAGCAACGTCCTAGCCAGGCCCGGCAGGTGCTGAGATGCAACAGCATGGTCTGGTGGCAAAGTTCTGCATTCAAGGATTGCCTTTGTAGGAGACTGAGGTCTCTTCCTCCAGCTTCCCAGCTTCACCCTAACCGTACTGAAGCCCTACCAGGACCCGACCCGCTCTTCTTCCTCCCCATCAGTTTCTCCCCCTTCCCCCACATTATCAAAACACAATATAGAAGGAAGGATGAAATAGAGAATGCATCCACACGAGTACTCAGGATGGAGGAAGTCCGCAAGTGAGGCAGGAAAAGAGGCAAAGTTCCCCTGTTTCCCCCAGGTGCGTAAATCCCTGCGCCCATCTCCCGTGGATGCCCAGCATCGCCAAGACGCAGCAGAGACAGCCACTCACCTGGGCAAGGCGGCATCTACCCGCGGCGGGGAGGCTCCGCGGCCGGCTCCGCAGGGCGCCCGGGCTCCTTGGCTCGGCCACGCATCCTTCCTGGCCCGAGACAGGCTCACGCTAAGCGCTCCAGCTGCAGCGATCCAGCGAAGGCAGGCAGATGGTGGCCTCGGACCATCCACGCGGGGAGAGCCCTGAGCAGCTTATTCAGTTATATCCATGGCATTTAGCAAGAAGAAGGGGCGGGAGGGGGAGTACAACTTGTGCTCTTCTCTTCCAGATTTAAAAAAAATAAGGGGAAAAAAGGATAGAAAAGATAATCTCTTCTAGGAAGATGAGGGTAGGATTTTCCTGATGGAAGAAACCCCCGGCATCCCCAGGAACTGCAGCCTCTTGGAATGTGGGATGTCTTCAAGTTCAGACCAGTCTGTCCTCTGTGTGTGTGTCTCTGTGTGTGTGCGTGTGTGTATCAGAGGGAGCAAGGCACTCACACCCACAGGCACACACACAAATACACTCCCCCGCACTCCCCGCATGCACACCACTGCCCCCCCACGCGTGCGCGCACAAGCTCTCTCTCTCTCTCTCTCTCTCTCTCTCTCTCTCTCTCTCTCACACACACACACACACACACACACACACACACACACACACACGCACACACACACACTGCAATCGCACGCACGGATCTGGGAGGGTGCTGTGCGGTTTGTGCAGGCAGCTGCGGCCAGCGGTGCAGACAGCCTTAGAGACCCAAGGCGCCCCAGGACTCGGAGGCAGAGCGAAGCGCACGGTCCCCGCCGGGCTCTCCGGCACTGCAGCCCCCAGTGGCCGCCTGCGGGGCTGCAGTAGCTCCGCACCCCAGAGCCTGCTTCAGCCGGGATCCACAGCCCGAGGATCCTCGGTTTTGGCAACGTTGGTTCAGTGTAAGTGGAATGGAACTGCAGCCTAGCAGGGCCGCGAGCCCCGCGAACCCCCAGGACCCGCTCGATCCGCCGCGCAGTAACACGACAGCTCCTGCGCACGGCGATCCCCGAGGCCGGGTCGAGTCCGTGCTGCCGCCTCTCGTGCTGAGTACGCCTTGCACACAGCCACCAGCCCGCCGCCTGCCGGAGGAAAATCCTACCGCGTTGGCCCGGGTGGGGGTGGCGATGGGAGGATCGCGCCCACCCAGCCCTGAACCCAGCTAGGATCCCTCACATTAGCCAGGGACCTATAGCAGCCCGTGCTGGGTATGTGCACACACAAATACACACACAACAGACTTCCTGAACATTTCAAGACTGCCCAGGAGAATAAGCTCTTGTTTGACAGCCCAGCAGACCATCCTCCACCCATACCCCCACGTGACATAGTAAGAATTGGAGGCCCCAGATTAAAGCGGAATGGCTAAAGCACGTGGTAGGTAGCAGAGTAATCACTCTAGGCTGGTTGTAGGCTTAGAATCTCCAAGCTGGTGCAGCATAGGCTTGGTGGCCTTTGGGATCTTGGTGGCCAGTCACTGGAGAAGGTAAGCCTGGGCTCTGAAGTGCCCCGTGTATCTTTCCCTGTGGAGGCCATGAACTGGAGAGCCCCGTTGTTGCTCCATTTGTTAAAACCAAGGGCAAAGAGCGTGCCTCAATTCATATCCGCTCTCACTTGTTCCGTGCACCTGTCCCAGTTACCCACAGGGAGGCACATGTGGTTTGTGGATGTGTCTCTGTGGTCCAACATCGGCTCAGCTCGACCGGGTGTATGAAAAAACCTGTCTCTTGCCTATCTGGGCACCCCAGCTGGGTGCATACCTACTGAGGTGCAAAGAGCCAGGTAGGTCTCTTGCAGGGCACCCTCCCCAGGTGCGCCCAAGGAAACTATCAGATTGGGATGCCACAAAGGCCCTTGAAAACCAGCCCCTCCTTGTAAAGATTCTGGGAAACCTGAAAGAAAGGAGGTATGTCTAGGGTGCAGCTCAAGGTGTAAGCGGTGAGCTGGCCCTGGAAAGAAGAAAGCTGACTCCAGGAATGAGAGACAAGCAGGAGCAGAGCTAGAGGAAGAGCAGGAGAGGAAGACGTAGGGCATTGAACCAGAGAGAGTAAAGGAAAGAAGGGGAAGGGGGCAGAAAGCGGGCAGCAGCTGAGAGCATTCCTCTTTGGTTACCCCCCACTCCGGGCTTTGCATAGTGTCATAATTAAGAAATATATTACTATAATGAACATAATAATTTAAAAAGTGAGACTAAATAGAATAATTTTTAAAGTGGGTAGAGTGGAGAGAGGGCATGCAGCCTGAGGTAATGTTTGAATTCTCCTGAGGGGGTGGGGATGAAGATCTGACTGCTTCTAACTGGGCACATCCATGAAAAGATGGGACCTGGAAGAGCAAGGTTAGGAAGAGGACAGGACAGCCCAGAAACAGAGCTGCACTGAGAAAAGGAAAGGCGTTAGAAAGATGTAATGGAGGGAAATAATAAAGGAAGAGATGCTGGATATGGGACAGGACTCAGCTAAGACCTGGTTCCTGGAAGGAAGATCTCCCAGCTCAGAGAAGCCAGGGCAGCTACTCTAAAAGAGACAGAACCTGGATCCTGCGTAATTTAGAGGATAACTCTGTTGGGCTTGCCTAAGAATGAACTGAGTTTGGGGCTGGATTTAGATGCCCTAGAAGTTCACTGTGGTTTTTAGAGGAGTGATAGACACAGTAAGACTCTTCTCCTTACAGGGGTTGGATATGTCTAAGACATTTCTAGCTGGAGGGACCTCTGAGCATCCTTGGAAGATGGGTGAGGCCTTGCATGTAGGGAAATCAAGAGATAACCACTCAGCAGCCACCTCTGCCCATGGGACAAATGAAAGTTTCTTGGATCATTGGGCAAAGCCCAGAAGGTTATCTAATAGTAGCTGCCTGGTTACTGACCACAGAAGTTGGCCAGGGGTAACTAAGGGTCATTCCACTACTGTGTATGTGGGAGGGGGAGGGGCTGCACATAAGCCATATGTCCATAGATTCTTCTCTATCCCCACTCTTCTGAATAGTCTGTGGTGACCAGCTTTGAACCTCAGTCTTCTGTTTTCCTGTTCCTTTGCTCAGGCTGGATGCACCTGACCTGGAGTCATCGTGCTATGTATATGAATGTATTTTCAGCCTTGTACTTGTTGATTTCAAAGCTAAGATCCTGAGATGCAGATCCAAAAATGACTGTCCAGAAGATGTCCACTGGACAGACACTTTTAGATACATACAAGCATGCCTCTACATTTCTGGGTGGTGGAGGGTGGCTTGTGCTACGTGCTGGACTTTAAGACTGCCCTCCATTCTTTAGTAAGACTCCCAATCCACTGTGGAGAAGGGTCAGGCTCGTTCCCACTCACAGCAGCCACTGCTTTCCCAGGATGCCTCACTCTCTTGTCCTGTGTCTGCATCTCTTGGCCTTTTGGCTGGGCTGGAAGCACACTTCTCTCATGTTGTGTTAACTTTTCCTAGGATGACACAAACATCTGTTCATCCCAGATGAACATCGATGACAGAAAGAAGTTCAGTCTCACCAAAGGCCAATGTGGTGAGACCAGGGACTTCATGAGCTCTTTCAGACAGCAGGAGCTGCATCACTGAGACGCCTCACCCATCATGGATGATGAACTCAAGGCAACTCAATTAATCATCTACTTCCTGTATACTTGGGCATCCCCAACAAGTCATTGCTGTTGACAAGGGACCAAAGAGGAACAGTAGCTAGTGACATTTCCCTCTTAAATTTTCTAGAGGACATCAATGGTTCTTTTTATTAGAGTATAAACTTGGCTATCTCTACATTGATCTGTTTGAGCTGCCATAGCTCCTGGGCAAAGTTAGTATCTACTCCAAGACAGAATCATGTCATGCCTGGGATAGTGTCATACAACAGGTGTTCTATAGTGGGCCTTGTGGCTGGCTCTCCTCATACTTGCTAAATATCTTATGGGGTCCCCCAGTAGGGGCAGGAGGGCTTAGGTAGTTAAACACTAACAGGCTTGGAAGACACTGGGGTTGAGCCTCTCTACCCCAGTAGTTATAAGCCCATGAGACCCAGGAAGAGCTGATACTGCAGAACTTTAATTGCTGATCCAAAGAAAGGGACCCTAGTCCTTTGTCTGAACCAAGAAGGAGTAATGACATCCTGAACTGACCAGGAGGTCCCTAATAGGTGACTGTCTAAATGCAGCTCTAGAAGCACAAAACCTTACGATTTTACTGCATACCAGGGCATTTCCTGATCAAGAACAAGGATCTACCATTGTCTCCCCCTGCAAGAGTCAATCCAAACTGGCCTGTCAATTACAGGAAAGTAAAACACCCCCCAGGAGAAGCTGCTTTATTACAGAGATGTTAGAAATGCTATAAAGCCTACCTAAAGAGTATATCAACACAGTGGCTCAGCATCTATGCTCATCTGAGAGTATACTTGTCTCTACTCTGAACAATCTCCATCTTCTACACTGCACACCGTCTTGTCTGAATTCTTTCAAAGGGGATCATAAGGACCAAGAAGCTGAAGGAGGGGCATAGCAAAATCACAGTGGCAGATGCAGAAAACCTGAAAGAGAAGGTGGGCTTGGGTCCTGATGGTTCGTGGAGGAATGTCAGGACATGGGATAGAAGAGTTCCCCTATTTCTTATGTTCCCTGAGTAGGAAAAGGAGTGGAAGTTTGCGACGCGCTACCTCGCCGATAAGAAGCACGCCACACTCAGGATTCTTCTGACAGCATTTATTGAACAGCTCTTCAAGATGGAGAAAAGGGGAAGGACGCCGAGCTCAGAAAGCCCGCTGCTTAAATAGAGCTTTGGGAGACGTGCAGATCCCTCATTGGCTCAAATCTTTCATCCAATTGTCATACTCGGTTTTCGCGCCATGGGCAGGTGCATTCTCGAGTAAAGCTTCCGTGAAGAACCAGGAAGCAGAAGCCTGCGCCATCTTTTAATGGCAAATGCAGCTCCTCACAGAAGTTAGCTCAAAATGCATGGGGGGAGGGGTTAAGTTAGCTAGGAGCACAGATGCACAGAGCTACAGATTCACAGGGAAAGGAACTGTTAGGCCTTGAGTATGCTCTGTAAAGGAACAGCGACGCCCAGAGTCCTAGAAGTTGTGGATGCTCCTCTGAGTCTCCCTCAGCTCACAGGCCTGAAAAATAACTGTGGGCCAGGGGAGCAAGAGGGATGCTGATACACAGACCCTGGTAAGATGGCTCAGTCAGTAAAGTGCTGTGACAATCCCGGTTCAGTCCACAGTATCCACGTTTAAAAATCTAGGCATGATGGCGCACGTTTGTCGTCCCAGGACTGGGGAGGTGGAGATGGGTGGATCCTTGGGGTTCACTGGCCACCTAAACCAGGCTACTTGGAGAGTTCCAGACAAATAATAAACTCTGTCTGGAAGAGGAAGGAAGGAAGGAAGGAAGGAAGGAAGGAAGGAAGGAAGGAAGGAAGGAAGCTAGTCCTCCGACCTCTGCATACATAGGCACACACATCATGTACAACCACATATACATGTACACCCACACACGGAAGTCTTGGAACACCAGTTACACAAGACTCTGGGCTCTCTCTCCACAGTCCATGGTCTGGGAGTTGGATTCTTACCCTTCATTCTTAGCATCCCATTCAGGTAGCAAACACAGCGTTTCTCACAGACCTGCAGGAAGTGAGTACATGTGACTGCTCAGGCCTCAGCTTTCTGGACATGCAGACTGAGACCTTCCTACTCTCTGGGTATCTTTTATCCTTCTTCCTTTCCTGCTTGTGTAGTAATAAGCAGCCAAAATAAATTCTGATTAGTATGCATATGTATTCGTCAATTCCATAACAGAATGACTAACACCACCTCCAGCCATTAGCCCGAGTTTGTTTTCTAAATCCAGTTTGCTTTTCATCTTGCAGCTCTCTGTTTACCTCTCCCTCCACCTAGAGCCCAGCGGTCTCCCTCCTCTGCTTCTGTCCCTAGTCCTGGATCTGAGCTATCAAAAGCTCTGATCATCCTGAAGCATCATGAGAAAGTAGCAGACGCATCTTCACAGAGGTTGGTCTACACACCACTGAGCCCTTCGCTAAGTTGTGTGGAAGAGCAAAAGAAGGAGAAGGCAGTGTCTCTCCCCAGAGAGGGGAAACACACCAGTGCTGGCAGTGCCCTTTGCCATCTATAACAGGCATCTCAGGGTGCCCCTGTCCCCAGCTTGGCACAACAGTCCCCTGAAATAGATCACTTTCTCCATTTTGCAAACAAAAAGACTGAGGCCCAGGAAAGCAACACACCAACTTTGAGAGGTTAGAGCTGTTGACTTACGTTTTTCATTTCTTTTGAAACCTATTTACTTTATGTCTGCATGTATGTCTGTGTACCATGTGTGTGCAATACCCACAGAGGCCAGAAGAGGGTGTCAGATTCCCTACAACTGGAATAATAAAAAAGTTGCAATCCACCATCTTAGTGCTGGGAAGGGAACCCAGGTCCTCTGCAAAAGTAGTCAGTGCTCTTGAAACCCCTGAGCCATCTCTCCAGCTCAATGGATAGGATTTCAAACTAAGATTTCCAGCTACATGTCCCAGGCTCCATCATGTGTGCATGGTAGCCTTTCTAATTCCAGTCTTGATGGAGTTACCTGATATAGCCTTAGGAGTTAGGAACGCTGGACAAAGAGAAACCTGGGCTGACCAGAGAGTCTTCCCAGGGGCTCTTCACACAGTATAGCCACACAAGCAGATGAACTCAGAATATTCCAGAATTCAGGATGATGTCAAAATAACATTAGAAGAAATGATAGTGGCCCTGCTCATGATTTCTGCTGTGACCTTGGACAAATGTTTCTCTCTCTAGGACTCAGTTTCTTCATCTCTAAAATAGGTGTCAGTGCTCAGGAGTCTCCAAAAGCCAACAAAAGCAGCAAAGAAAACAGCCACTCAAAAGCGTTGCAGCTAGCTCATTTGGTCCCCAGCTTACTGTTTAAGCTAGAGGATGCAAGTTTGATATTGAAAAGCTGCGTGGCAGCGTGTGTTCGTGATCCTTGTATTGGGAAGTGAATCCAGACCTGAAGCTCGTTGCCCAGCCAGTTTAGCCTTCTCTACAAGCTCCAGACTGGCAAGAGACTCATTAAGAATGAAACAGGTGCTGTCACCCACATTACAGATATGGAAACTTGGACAGAGAGAAGCTGAATAGGTGGTTAGGTCAAGGAGGTGACAGGGAGTAAAGGCTCAATTTAATAGTTCTGGTTTAGGAGTGTGTGTGTGTGTGTGTGTGTGTGTGTGTGTGTGTGTGCATGTGTGTATGCGTGTGCGTGTGCGTGTGCGGGTGTTTTTGTGTAAAATGTAGGTGCACATATGCTAAGGCATGCCCGTAGAGGTCAGTAGGTTCTCTCTTTCTTTCATGTGGGTCTGTCCCATGGGCTGAACTCAGGTCCTCAGGACTGTGTGGCCAACTCCTTACCCATCTTGCCAGCCTTAAAATTATAATCTTAATTCTGGAGCCTACACTAAATCTGCCTGCCTCTAAAATGCATCAATTCATAGAAAGAAATTCAACAGTTCAGCCTCCAAAGTGGACAGAGCAAATCCTCCACCCTCAGTTTCAGTTTCTACCCCCCTCCCCTCTCTGCTGTCGTTTATGGTGTTTTTGGAACATATAGTCGTAAGTGTGTGGTTTGTTTTATAATCCAGTCAACTGTGGAAGCACGGCCATCGTCATTTCTGTCCCTGTCTCGGCATTGTTCATCTGGGAGATTTATTGCAGTAGGAGCTGTGCGTGGTTACAAGACTCTTTCCATTTCTTAATCAAGCCCTTGGTTTCTCTTTCAGAGGATCTTGGAGAACTGAGCAGGAGCCAAGACCTGCCTGGTCCTGAGGGGGACAACAATGCAATTTAATCTAATGCAATTTTCTTGGTGTTTATGAACAACAGAAGACATGGAGAAGGAAGACAGACTGTGGCCCGTTGTATGTACACTATGGCAGTGCCGACCAGCCGTGTATCTGAACTATCACAGCACAAAGCTAGTACATTTGGCAGAAGAGTTCTTCATTCCCAGTGTAGAAAGCACTTCCAAGCAGATAAAATCTCAAGGGAAGGAGCTGGAGATTTAGCTCTGTCAGCAAGAGAGTTCGTTGCTCTCACAGAGGACCTGGGTTCAATTCCCAGCACTCACAAAGTGGCCTGTTATGGAAATTATTTAATCTCGACCTGGAGTTTCTACCCTGGCCCTTTAGTTCCTGGATAAAACACACACACAGCCTTTGCATTTGCAATAAGCCTTAAACAGCACAGAGGCGGGCAGATACCTACTCTCTCTGCTATTAGAATCTACTTTCCTATCAATAACACCGAATTATCATTTATTATTTCCTGTTTCATTTGGGCTGCTCTTAACTCCAATCGATCAGCCCTCAGGGCCATGTTTTTATGGATCACCTAACCCATGGTGGCTTCTCCTTCCTCCTCCTGTACCTTCTTCCCCTCATGATTCTTCTCTGACCTCAAGCTCTTGGAACCTAAACCCCCACCTATGTATCTTCTGCCCAGCTACTGGCTGTTGATATTTTTGTTTACCAATCAGAATAACTGAGGCGCAGGGCCACTTAAGGCTATGTGTGGACTCTATCCTCTCGAGGCAACCAGTCTTAGGGGCCCAGTATTAGCATTAAATTATAAGCATCATCAGGCCAGCCCACTACCATCAGTGGCCCCAAACCATCTGTAACCTCAGCTCAAGGGGATCCAATGCCTTCTTCTGATCTTCTGCTGGCTTGCAGGATGGTCAAACAGCAAACGTGGAGCTAGGAAGATGATCCTTTATTAAAGTGCCTGATGTGCACCTGAGTTCAGGCTCCTCAGCATCCCTGTAAAAGCAAAGTGAAGTGGTGTGTATCTATAACCACAGCACCAGGAGGGTAGAAGTAGGTGGATCTCCAAAGCTCACTCACTGACCAGTCAGTCTAGCCAATTGATTGCTGATCATCGGGAAAGACCCAGTCTCAAAAAAGAAGTGTGAAGAGTAATAGGGGAAAGTCAAGTGCTGTTGACCCCTGGCCTCCACACACAGGATCTCTCACACAGGTAGAGGATTGCCCCAGCTGGATTGTGGGGTTTGGCCAAGTTGGAGGTCGCAGGTGGCCTTTTAAGAGAGAGCACATTTCTGCTATTTTTCAGTATGGGAACCAGATTGCTGGTGGTTGGGACTTTGTGGGAGGTGAGGAAGTAGAGGCAGTGGGCGTGTAATACTTTTGGGGGGAAATTTAGCTGTGAGAAATGGATAGGAGGAGGGATGGGAGGAGGGATGGGAGGAGGGATGGAAGCTCAAGAGGGATGAGTGACAAATAGATTTTCTGGGGGATGGGGAAATCTTGGTCAGCCCAAGAAAAGCAGCCAGTGTAGAAGGAGCGAGACCTTCTTGGGGGTGGGGCAGGGTCCTGTAGAAGGAAGAAGGAGTCTTCTCCCTCAGCCAACAGCAGAAATGGACAGAGTGTAAGAAGACACCAAATGGAATTCTGGAGGTGGAAGGATGTGAATCCTTGTCTGGATCTTCTAAGGCAAGATATATAACTAGAGGAAGCGGAGTTTGAAGTGGGAGTAGCCCCTTGATGGGATGAGGTTGGCACGCTAGGGGGTTGCCCATGAGCTAGCTGGAGGCTTCCTAGGCTCACAGAATCTGTGAAGGGGACTCTAAGGGGTCATGGGACCAGTCCCGTGTTTTCAATCTGGGCACATTAGGAGAACCAGTATGGGTGCTTTAGAATTTGACGTCATTCAAGAGTGAAGATGCATCACATGTGAGAGATCTGAATCTCTTGTGGGGATCTGGGTCAGTAGGTGACTGAAGACAAGCAGGGGTACTGAACAGGTGTCTGTGGTTTCATTCTGAATGCAGCCTGGGGGTTCAGTAATGGTGATGGAGCTGGCTCAATTCCCAGCACCCAAACAAAAAAGCAGGGTGTGGTGGTACATGCTTATAATCTCAGTGCTGGGGAGCAGGGAACAAAAGGATTTCTGGGGGCTCACTGGGTGTCCAGCCTGCCCAACTTGGCCAGCTCCAGTCTAGCAGGAGAGACCATGTCGTGAAAACAAAGGTGGATGGTTCCTGAGGGATACCTCAGGTTGACTTGTGTTCTACACACACACACACACACACACACACACACACACACACACACACCAGAGCAAAAGAAAAACCAGAGCCCAGGTTCTGCTGATTATGGTGAAAATTGAATACTGATGAGACTCGTTTCTGCTCTGTCATGCCATCCCTATTCCTTACTGCCGTGGACAGTCGGAGATGCCCTTCCGAGCCTCCCTTTCCCACCGGGTTCTTGCCACTTTCATTTACCTGTACATATATGTAAGGTGCCATGCACTGGGCTCAGTGCACATGTGTTGTGAGAAATAAACCAATCAGGGCTGTTTCCTTACATTTGTGTCCTGTCCTCACGTTGCCTTCAGACTTCTGTCTTCTAGTTCGTTATGAAATGCACAGTAAGTGACCTTGAGCTGTCTTTTTGCTGTGCCTTGGAACTGCACTACTTGCTCCTGATCCCTTTGGAGTCCATTTTGACTTTCTAGTGGACACTGCTCACCTGAGAGCAGAAGACAGGAAGAGAGTGGTGTCTGCTCCCCGTGTGTTAGTTTCTGGTGTCAGCCCTGGAATCTCACCCCAGCTTTCCCAGTGGACCAACCATGACAGAGAGGATAGGATCCTGGGATATTGGTGACCACACTTCTCTGTTGACTTTGCTATTAGTAATGAAGTCCTGAAACTTCTACCCTCTGAGTGACAGCTGCTAGCCAGTCATTTGTAACGTTTTCAGTTTATAAGCTCTTCCATTTTGGTTGAACGGTGACAGTTCCCAAAGCTACAGTCATTTGTTGTCCAGAACTAAAGCAATTTGTTTTTTCTAGATTCTTCTTGTACCCACAACCTGATCATAGCTGATTCAGAGACAGCCTGACTCTAAGTATAGACATTGGGCTATTCATCAACTGTGAGGCATGGAATGGCCCCCACTGCTCTAAAACCTATAAAAAGAAATCCCCCTTCCTCTGTCATGTGGGTCTGATCCCTCCTCAGAACCCCCAGCATGCTGCAGCCTCCCTGTCAGCCTATGGTATCAATAACAGTTCTAACAAACCTCTTCCTGAAAGGGAAATCTGCCTCAGTGTCCCCCTCAAATCCCAAATCTGATAACATTCCCCTCTTTGATTTTAAACACTTGCCACATTTGATGTGAGTTCCCTGTTAAATTCCCTTCTAAAGCAAGAACAGTGCTTTCTGCTTTCTGCTTTCTAGAAGAGATGACTTTGCCACGTAGCAGAGGCCCAAGATGGGACTGAACACCTTGGTGGGCAGAGATGGGCTAGGATGAAGGCCCTGGGATGGCCACTGACAGAAACTACAGGAGAGTAAAAGGCTCCAAGTGTGGAGCTCTGGTGAGGCCCAAAAAGAACTCTCAGCCCCTGAAAGACTCTCTGGGGTATCCAGCTACTCTCTCTCTCTCTCTCTCTCTCCCTCCTTCCTTCTCTCCCTCCCTTCCTCTCTTCTTCTCTCTCTCCCCCACCTCCTTTTGCATTGTATGTGTTCTGATGCACTAAAATCCAGAGGAAGATGTTAGACATCTTGGTTTATCACCAACCACATCATTCCTTTGAGACTGGGTCTCTCATTTAACCCTCATGACCAGAAAACCCAAGTGGTACTCATGTCTCTATTCCCCAGAGTGTTGGGGATACAGGTATACATGCCATCTCCCTCAGCTTTTCAAATGAGAGCTGGGGAACTTGAACTCAGGTCCTCATTCCTGTACAGCAGGTGCTCTTAACCCACTGGTCATAATCTCAATCCCTTATAGCCAATGCCTCCTAACAAACACCGGCTGTTGGTACTAAGCTACTGCAGAAGCTCCAAAACAGACTTTGAAAGAGGAATGTGAACATACTGACTATATTTGGAAGGTGATCTAGAGCACGGCACTAGGTGAGTGGAAAGTGAAAAGAATCCAGCTGAGTATAGCAGGGGTCTTCAGATAGCATGTCCTCCCACCAGAGACTCCTAGAAGATGGCATCACATGCTTTAAGCTGCCCTCTAGAGAAGAACCAGAAGTGATCAGCCATCTACTTGCTATTTGTCATTGACAGAAGACTTCCAGGGACATTAAGTTTCCAGCAAAATAGTCTCTGTGCACTTGAAGACACCCTCAGGCATGAAGTACCCGTGTTCTTAGCAGCAGCATAAGCCTTCAGAGGTGAGCATTCAACAGATTGGAGCAGAGCAAGTATGGTGACTGACGAGAATCTAACCTGAAGCCACCTCCTGTCCCCAAAATGACATCAACAGATTCCTACTCTGTGCCAGTTAACCCTTTTGTCTTCACTCTGTGATGGATTTCCAAGCAATAGGTACATTGTGGGCATGCTGTCACTCCATGGAAGCTTTTGATTAAACTGGTTCATTTATTTAGTGTGTGTGTGTGTGTGTGTGTGTGTGTGTGTGTGTGTGTGTGCATGTGTCCATGCATGTGGAGGCCATACTTGGATGTCTTCCTTAGAAACTTTCCACCTTATTTTAAAAACAAATGTATTACATTCTTATTTATTGTGTATACATGTTGGGGGAGGCTTTTCCAGAGTGTTTCATGTAGAGATCTGGGGACACTTGCAGGAGCTGGTTCTTTCCTTCTGTTGTGGGGATCAAACTCAAGTTGTCTGCTTTGGCAGCCATCACCTTTACCCATGAGTCATCGGGCCTGTCATTCTCCTCACTTTCTGGGAAATGGTCTGTCAGGGAACCTAGAGCTCACTGATCTGATTAGGCTGGCAGTTACTGAGTCTCCATCTCCTCATCTCCATGCCCCAGGACTCAGAGCAGAGCGGCATGTCGCCATGCCTGCTTCTTCATATGGTTCCGAGGGGACTGAGCTCTAGTCTTTGGTATTGTCCAGCAAGCACTTTACTATCTGAGCCAACTCTCAAGGTCAGGATTGGAAGCTTTTTGAAGGCAGAACGAATACAGTTCCCTTGACTCCTGATCTGATATGGAAGCTGATAACACATTGAGCATATCCATTGTGTGGTTCTAATGAAGGAACTATCCATGGGGTGACAGTTTGAAAGGCTTCCGATGACACCACTCTGTCAGTCAGGTGGCACAATCAGGCATTCTAGACACATGGCAGGAGATTTATGTCCCCGCCTGTGTCTGTGGCAGGTGCCTTTATCACACAGTGTGTATGATTCCCGAACCTCTTTCCAAGGGATTCATGTCTCAATATGATAATCTCCAAAGCCAGGATATTAGAAATTCAATTTTGAAAAGGAACTGTTTAGGGTGTCAGCAGCATGCTATGATAATTATCTGGGGACACCCCCCCCACACAACTTAACAAGTAAGCTCATTTCCACTGTGTAAAAAGAATAGGAAGAAGATTATTTGTGTCTATGCTGCTCACCCACCCCACCCCCACCCCACCCCCATCTCCCTTCCCCATCTTGCCAACACATGGGGAGCTACTCTGCTCTCCAGAGCATACGCCTGAATAAGCCTGATTGCTTTCCTGTATTTCTTTATAAAACTTTAAATATTCATCGTGCTATCAAATTAAATGAGATTCTTTGCCTGTCATTCTTTTCAACACACTGGATTCTCTTCTCTGATACCTATCCTTGTACCATTTGAAGCCTTTGCATACTGATATTTAACTTGAAGCCATTCCCCATAAGATTGGCTCCCAATCAAATGAGAGAGATGGTCACAAAGACAAGAGAGAGGGTGGGTCTTGTTACTGGAACCAGGAAATCAGTAGGCAGGTAGGGGTGGCCAGGATAGGAGAGAGAGACCAGCCATTTCATCCAGCTAGAGGAAGGAGATTTGAAGATGAAATGCCAAATGGGGCAAGGGCACTAGAGAACAGGTCAAGGTGAAGTGAAAACATCTCAGCAGGTCTACATCAGCCTCCCTTCCCTCTTCTCCACCCAGTTTACAGGCAGAGAATTAGCCAGTCCCTCAGAACTGCACTATTCCTGAGCCAGACACAGGCAGCTGGATCAGACGTTATGCTGAAGGCTGTTCCTGCCCCTCAAGCCATTACATGTCTTTGTCTACCAGTGATGGATGCTTAACCACTATGATGATATACTGGGCACCTCTAGGAGAAATTGGGAGGGAGTGGGAGAATGTGAATATGTAGATACGCCTGAATATTCTATAGTGTGGCGTTAAATTTCAATGCAATACATTATATTTTAATCTAGTCTGCCTGTGAGGTCTCTTAACAAGGGAATCGATCAGTGAGCACAAGACTAACGTGCCAGGCAAAGGGGTCACCATCTCGGAACCGTAGTCATTTATAATCAGCCTGGAGGTAGGATAATGCGCTGTAGGAGATAGCCTAGAGCAGAGGAGGAGGAGGCAGAACCACTGAGCCAGAGATAGGGCCGCAAAAGAATGTCTGCAGTGGTTGAAGTCACTGCACCCACCGCGGGCCTCTCAGCCTTGCTCAGTTCACCGCATTGCAGGAAGTTCAACCCGCTGCTTCAGCACCACGCATCCTGGACAGAGCACTGTGCGCGTAGGATGCGCTCTGAGGTTAAAGTCGGCTGGGGGTCCGCGCAGCGCAGCAAGCCTAGGTCATGTCCCAGTTGGAATACCAGCTCGCAGACTGGCTGCTTATAAGGTCCATCTCTCGGGCTGCTGCTATTATCATCCGCAAGGGGTTTGTTTCACAGGTTCCGGAAGGACCCTTAGCGTCCTGGTCGCCTATAAATCAGGTGCTTCAAAAACAGTAATGCCTGTAGGCTTGCCGCAGCCCCAGTTTTCATATCTGGCTGCCCATTAGAACAACTGTGGATTCCATAGGGGTAGGATTGGGTTTGAGGATTGTGTGTCTTAACTTACCTCCTCCCTGGTTCTTCAACACCACCCAGAAAAGATATTTGAGAAATGTGGTATTGGAACACATCCCTGTCTTTCGATTCCTTTTCTATCTCTCCAGCAAGACTTCCCTGCCTTCACACCCCTCAGCCTCACATCTGTCTCTCACACGTGTGCACTCTCTCACATTTTTACCCAGCATCCCTGTGCACAAATGGCTCCTGTATTCTTTGAACTTGCAAGGAACCCTATTGTGTTCCAGACTCTCACCTTTAACTTTCTTCAGATATGAACGATGTGTGAGATTCAGGGTGTAGCCCAGCTTGTAAAGTGCTTGTGTAACACCCATGACTCCATGCCTGTGTAAACTTGGCACAGTGGCACATGCCTGTGATTCCATTACTGGAGGAGGTAGAGGCAGGAATAAACTGAAGTTCAAGGTCCTCTTCAGCTGCAGAAAGGGCTCAAGGTCAGTCTGGGCTACATGAGACCCTGACACCCCAAAGTACCCCTTCCAAAATTACAAATATAGACAATATAAATATAGACAGTGGCTGTCAAGGAGATCTTTATTTCCCAGGGAAGACAGACAGAGTGATGCATGTTCAAGTATGAGTGTGTAATTGGGGACTAGGGAAGCAGGGTAGGCTCATGTGTTATGAGTACACCATGGGGCAGATGGCTGCCACTCTTGGGGGATGGTGTCAGTCTTCAGAGATGCTTGGGTTACTCACGCACAGCTTCATTGGTGTCGCAGACAGCATTCCATCTGTGTGGCATGTGGCACATTCCCACAGAGCCATCCTCACTCTGCTCATCCATCAGAGAACCTCAAGGGACAACCAGCTTGCTGACAAATGCTCTCAATCCTTTTCTGCTTGTAGCTCTTTATTTCTTTTCCCTCCTTGTTTCTCCTTCCAAGACGGCCTCCTCTTCTCACTCTGTCCCTCTACCTCGGCAAGCCCCTTCCATCCAGAAATTTCTCTCTCTGTGTCTCCAACTGCAAGATGCCATTGGAGATATGAGTGATTTGAGTCGTTACTAAACAACCCTGAAGAACCTGGCCAGTTTACCAAGAGGCAATGTCGGACTATATTAAGCTAACATGAGGGCTGGCATGCTGCTGAGGTGCTAAAAATAGCAAGGTAGGTACCAGGTAATCATTAGGCTAGCTACCATTGGTTGCTCTCCCCTCCCCAGAGGTTACCTGTACAATGCCTCCTTCCTTCACAAGTAGAGTCTGTTCATACTCCAACTTCATAGCATTCTCTCTCCTTTCCCAGACACCACTTGGAACCCTATAACTGCTCTTCCCTGGATCCATCACTATTCCCAGTAGTGGACTGATACACGGATTTCCACTCAGACCCTCCCAGCTAATCTTCGCCCAGAGGTCACGCTGACAGAGAACCTCTTCTATGCCTGTTGATATAAACTCCTCATCATTTGAGTTTTATTCTAATCCATGTCTATGAGTACAAGGTAGAAGAAGAATCCTTTCTTTATACTCTGGCATTTTTCCCCACCATCAAATCTAAGTCCCAAATCATGAGAGCATTTCATCAAGAACAGCCATACGTATCAAATGCACATAGCACGTTCTCATTTCCACCAGGTAAAGTTTGGGTGGCTATTTCTGCTGCTGTAGTTTCTTGTGTCAGCACCACACACATACCAGAATACAGTCAGGGTCCCCCAGTCCTTATGTTACCCCGGATCATGGCTCACTTTTGGATCTCCTGCTAAGACTGTAATGGAGTATAGTCTTCACATCTGCTGGCTCCTTCCTCCTGAGTTTAGGTCTTATTGTCATATTGGTTTAGTTGGTTTGATGTCTGATACTCCAAACAAGAAACCTCACCTTCAGCCAAATCTCTGTGCCCACGACTTGAGTATCCTACAGCCACATACTCTCCCTGTTGAGCTCACCATGACATGGTGGATTCTTTAGATGTATGGACTGGATTGACTTAAAGCCAGTTTCCTGCTCTCACTTCTATGCCATGACCTGGACCAGTGGGAATCTACTGGGGGAATCTAGACTGTTTCCATCGCTGGCCCCACTTCCTTCAAAGCCTGGCTCCTGCTTTCTGTTTCTGCCTCTTTAGCTACTGTATTTGGTTATTATGACAACCATTCAAAGTGCAAGTGGTAGTATACAGGTATAGAACCTAAGGACCACAGAGACAGAATAACTTGCTCACAGTTACTGGAGTTCCAAGACTATAATACAAACATTCTGCTTTCTTAATCCAGGATAAAAAATATTCAGCAATGCAAGGTTTTAGCTTTAAAGGAAGAGAGAGTTCTGGTATCTGAAGTAAAGGGGGTTCTTTCCCTACTGGTTCTTCTCAGGCGGAGGGCTCTTGTTTCTCTTCATTTGGTCAGAGGAAGTCATCAGATTTAGAGGGTGTGAAATGTGCATGGCAGCACCACCCACAGCCCCTAGGCGCTCACTTGCCGGTTCTGAGCCCGCTGAGCCCCTCTTACTGCACACACCTGCATTTCTCTGCCTGAGGGTCTTCACTAACTGTAAGGATATATTTGGCTCTCCTGGTAAAGTGGCTACAGTGTTAGGGATTAGGACCCAAAGAGACACTCCCAATCAGTGATGAATGGGGGCTATGTGACTGATGACATTGCCATGATCCCTTCAGTGGAATCAAATCTGGAACACATGTCCCATGCCACCTTTCAGAAGTCCCCAGTGGCTAAGATGTCGGTTGTTCACGGTAGCATGCTGTTCATCTATAGGCTTGGATTTGTTCATATTGTTCAGCCCCTAACTCCCCATGGATATTTCCCATGCTCATGTGTGTGTGTGTGTGTGTGTGTGTGTTCATGTGTGTATGTGTGTGTGCAACAGAGGCCAAAAGTCAGTATTAGGTGTCTTCCTCTGTTGATTTCTACCTTTCTTTGTGAAAAATGTCTCTCATTCAACCTGGAGTTCATAATTCTACTAGACTGGCTGGCCAGTGAGCCCTAGGAATCCTGGGATTGAAAGTATACATTCCTGAATCCAGATTTTTGCTTGGATGCCGAGAACTGAACTCAGATCCTCTTACTTTTCCCAACAGAGCTATTTCCCTAGTCCCTCCACCCTGACTCACCCCTTGTGCTTGAACCCGCATCTCAGGTTCTGCTTCTCAGAGAATCCAGTCTATTGTCACCTGTGTAAGACGTTAGAGATCCCCTGACTCAGCAGCCTCATGAATAAACCAAGTCCCAAATATAGAAGTGACACCTAGCAGAAGTAACCTGTAGCCACAAATGTCTCCACTCTCTATAAAAATTCCCCCCTTTTCCTGGGATCCCCTCATGCAACTCCAGGCTGCAAAGGAAGCACTTGAAATGGATGGACTGGGTTGGTAGTGGGTTAAGAAATGCTAGTGAAGAGAGCCAGAGCAGGAATGTCCACACTCCATAAATCTCATTGTAATTCCCCACTTTGCTTTGGCTGTCAAGAATTCCGCAGCACTGTACCCATCTTGCCAGCTATGGGCAGCAAGGCTCTGCAGTGGTGACCCAGGTTAATTACACAGATCCCCCAAGACCCTCGGAACTAGAGAGGTTAAAATAACTTTCACATCCTGTCCAGGAAAGCTGTTCTACCAAATGCCCTTTCCAAACAGTTGCCTGGGTGGGTGCTGGCCTCGGTGCTGAAACCCTCGTAGGTCTGGCTGGTGGGCTGGCTAGGGCTGAGCTGGATGGGGCTTGCCAAAGCTCATCAGAGCTGCACAGAACCTTTAAAACCACTCATTTCACCCAGTCGTGGTAAAGGTAGAGCACGGAGACCCACAGGGTGAATGAAACTGCTCAGCTGATGTGATTATACCTGCTATTTAAGATCAAATATAAGTTGTCTTTGATTGCTTGTGTCAATGGAAGGGAAGACCAAGCTTGCAGAATTTCAAATAGCATGCAGTGCCAAATAATTTCTATTTTGAGTGTAGATGGAATTTGAATGCATTTGGTAGGAGGAAAGGGGTTGCCCGTGTACCTTTGTAATCATGTAGAACTAAGTGAGACAAGAAAGGATGGTGGGGGGGGCGGGGCAGGGAAGAGCGCCAGGAAATAGCCAGCCCCAAATTAACGAGACCCTGTGGGCCATATTTGCAGAGCAAGCTGTTAAACACTCTACCCATCTATGAAACTTTCTTTCACTCAAGACTTAGGACCTTCCTGTCTCCTCTCCCTCCCTCTTCCTCAGTTTCTCCTTCCTCTGTCTCCTTCTCTCTCTCCTCTCTGTTCTCCATGTCTTTAAATTCTAGCTCCAGGGACAATCATGCTCACTACCACATTATAAAATGGCCACCATTCTTATCTCCTTGGTAAATCGCATGTATTCTGAAAGTGTCGGCTTCAGGTTCACTCGCTTGTATTTTGATATATGTCTACTGTCAAGGTAAAAGACACATGAAGTTGGACCAGCATTTGGCTTTTACCCTGACTCTGTCTTCTTATCACATCTAGTAGTGTGTAACAAGTAAACCTTTGTCCCACCATGAAAAGGTTAACACTCAGCTTCCCAAGAGGCTGCTATACCTACTCAACTTCTGCTTAGTGGATAGTCAGTCCCCCTGTCTACCATGAAGACTCCAGCCACTAGGCACGGATCCACCAGCCCCTTAACTCAGCAATCTCTTTCATCTTCCCTTCTTACACTAAGAAGGAACTGTCCTGAGTTCTACACAGCACAGTGTTTCTCCCCAAAGTGTGGTCTCCCTCCTGTCAGCACTGAGAGTAGTGTGTCCCATCAAGCACCCACTCTTTTTTCCCAGACTGTCTCCCATAGACTCTCACCCCCAACATAAGGCAGGTTCCATCCTCCAAGGTCTCCCCTCTCCCATTGACTCTCACCCTCAGCACAAGGCAGGTTCCATACCCTGGGGTCTCCCTTGAGCCAACCATTTCCCTTCATGAGTTGCATTTTCTATCAGATTGGTCTACATAGTGCCCCTGCCCAGTCATTCCTCAACCTTCTGTACTTGACTCCAGCCCAGTGGCCCTATGGAGCCCACCCTACTAGGGATACCATTTCCACTAACTTCAGTACCACGATTCTTCTTCCCTGATGCCTGTGGCAGTACTTAAGCAGTCTGTGAAATGCTGGGTTTCCCCATCACATTAGTAACATTCTTTGTTGCTATAACAAATGCCTGACAAAAAGCAGCTGGGGAAGGAGAGGTTTATTTTGGTTCGTGGTTGTGGTTGGAGGGGACAGTCAGTCATGGTGGGCGATGGCATGATGGTAAGAGCATCAGGCAGCTTGTTACATTGTATCCACAGTCAAGGGACTGAGAGAGATGCGTGCTGGACCTCAGCTCACTCTCTTCTCTTTATTCAGCCCAGAACCCTAGTCTAAGGGATGACATCCCTTGCAGTTAGGAAGGGACTTCTCACCTCAATGAACCCAATCTAGAAGCTTCCTCATGCCATGCCCTGTGTTGTCCCGTAGGTGATTCTTGACTTCATCAAGTTTGTAGTCCTAACTGGCCATCACCCCTATGTGTCTGCCTTTGACCCTCTTCTCAGTCCATGTAGTTCATTGCTACGATGCAGGTCTCAGCTTAACACTATTCAATAAACAAGCAAAAATAAGGGGTTGGAGACAGTGCTCAGGGCACTAGCTGCTTTTGCAGAGAACCTGGTTTAGGTTGGTTCTTAGCAGCCACATGGCAGCTCATAACTGTCCGTGACTCCTGCCCCAGGAGGTCTGATGCTCTCTCCTGTACACATGTGGCATACATATACACATAGATAAGCACATACGATGCATAAATATTTTTAAAAAAAAAAAATTGAAGATCCTCACTGATGTCCCTTGGCCAGACCCATTCACCCTTCCTGAAAAGTGTCGCCCTCCCATAGACGGCTTTCTTCTGCATTCACTATAGCTAAGAACACAGGGTACAACAGACACCACGTCTCTCCCTCCCCTACCTCCTTCTATCTCATTGGTTATGGCTTCATAGTTGCCTAGTCTAGTGACCGCCCAGAACACCTTTGCATATGTTTAGTAACATTAGAATTTTAGGCACTCTGTGTGTGTGTATGTGTCTGTGTCTGTCTGTCTGTTGATGTATCTTGTTCTTCGTCAAATGCAAATGTAAACATGGAAAGCCAGTCATCCCCAGTCATTTAGACAATAGTGTGAATTAGTTTCCTGATTAAAGAATATGACAGGGATATAAGGGGAACGACTGAAGCTGAAGCTAAGTGGAGAACAAAAAGCAGCCTTGGGCATAGAAACAGCTGGAGCACTGGAGCACTGGAGCCAGACCCTGCCAGCTTCCTAATTTCCTCCAGCTCTGGCATGCAGTATTCACGAGCTTCAGATTACAAGAGCCTGTTTCTGCGTTACATCTACCTCGGGGCTGACCCATCTGTGCCCGGTTCAGGACCATCAGCGCAACTAGAGAGAGCTGAAGATTTAAGATACAGTTGCCTAGTCTATAAATGTAACTAACACCTCTCTCTCTCTCTCTCTCTCTCTCTCTCTCTCTCTCTCTCTCTCTCCTTTCTTGCTTACATTTAGTTAGCTAGATAGAGTGTAATTATATGTGAATTTAGGGCAAAACTGATCTGTAAGACAAGCTTTTGGTTTGTAATATTGAGCCAACCAGGTGAAAAAAAAAAAAAGAAGGAAAAAAAAAACTCATCAAAACTTCAAAAGGACCAATGGTCATGTTATGATTGAAATTCTGTTCCTCTTTTCTCATCCCTTCTCCTATTAACTTGGACAAGAGCTGGATCCCTCTTGGGACCTGGGCTCATTGTGTCTCGCAGATGGTCTCCTGTGACTGGCACATGGCCGAGAGGCAGGCCCCAAACACCGGCCAAGAAGAGTTGTGAGCCTCCTGCTCCTGCTTGAGGAACAAATTCTAAGGGATCAGAAAAGAGCCCGAGACAGCAGGAGTGTGTAGTGCTAGGGACAGTGATGGGGGAGGGTGGAGAGCTGGGCACGAAACTCTGGAATCTGAGACTAGAACCCATGAATAAAAGGCAGACTGAGAGGAAGGGAAACGGAGGAAGAGCTGACTCACTTGGTAACATGACTGATGCGCAAATGTGAGGATTTAAATTCAAAATCCCAGCACCTACATACAAAAGCCAAGTGCAACCTCAAATCCCAGGAAAGGAGAGACATGAGGATGCCTGGGGCTCACTGGACACAGTCTGGATGACCATTGAGGTCCAGGCTCAATGAGAGATCCCGTCTCAAGATAGAAACAAGTAATGGATTATTGAGGGGTGGGCCCAGCCTCTACCCCGGTCTGCACACACACAAACATACACACATGTCTTGGATCTCGGCCACACCAGCACACACACACAAAGAAGGTCGTAGGGGATCACACGTTCATAAAACCAGTAATCCTGGAAATGAGAATGATCTCAGACAGTGTCTGTTCTTAGCTTCTCAACTTCTCAACTTTGTGGGTGTGAAAACAGGCACAGGAAGGAACTCTACTACCCAGGGTCACCCAGTGACAGGGCAGTTAACTCACCATCGAGATAGTGACACCCTGGGGTCTCTCCAGGGAGGAGATAATGTATACACCCTCCCAGCAGCCTGCAGTGTTGGTTCTGTAGTGTGTAGCATGCCTGTCCAAGACGAGCTATGACTCTGCCTCTTATTTGCTCGCTCTTCCAAGGATTAGCTGGGAAGTTCACTAGTTGGAGTTTGGGATAGGCAGGCCATATGTCTCTGCCCCCGTCTCTCTCTGCCTCTCTCCTTCTCTCTCTGTCTCTGTCTCTCTCTTTCTCTCCGTGTGTGTGTGTGTGTGTGTGTGTGTGTGTGTGTGTGTGTGTGTCTGTCTGTCTGTCTGTCTGTCTGTCTGTCTGTCTGTACAAAGGCTGGTCAAGCAGGAATACAGTGACTACCTCCCATAACCTTTGAATACAACTGAGAAAAGATCTGTAGGGTGTTTGCATTTTGGATGCTCTGCTGCTCTTTCTAGGCATGGCCACCTTTTCACAAAAGTCCTTCATGGAGGGAGGAAGTGCCAGGCTGTGGGGTGCATATGGGTCCTGGAAGAAGTAGGTGATGCCAGCACTTCCTCAGACCTCCAGTGCTCTCAATTAAACATGGAGATTTTCTATATATCTTTGTTGGATCAACATGTGCCTGAGTTTATGAGCGGATAATGGCTGATGGATGGATAGATTATGCATTTATGCACACACACATTATATATATACATATACATATATATGAATGGATGGGTGGATGCATACATGGATGGATGATAGATTATGCATGCATGTATGTATATATGTATGTACGGATAGATGGATGGATATGTGGATGGATGAATGAATAAATGAATGAATGCTTGACTAATGAGTAAAGAAACTAAACCTAAAGGGTTAGGTTTAGAGTAAAGAAATTGAAGCTATAAGTCTCAAATAAAGGCCAGGGTTGTAGGCCAGTTCTAAATGTGCGTATCTAGTATATACAAAGCTCTTGGTTCAGTCCTAGAACTGAATTAACTGAGTGTGGTGGTGCATGCTTAGGTCCCATCGCTTGGGAGATGAAGACAAGAGAATCAGGATTGCAAGGTCATCCGTAGCTGCATAGTTATTTGAAGGATAGCCTGGGTTACATGAGACCCCCTACCCTCAAAACAGCAAGCAAGCAGCAGCAGGGATGGGGAAAGAAAGAACTGATAAGGGAGATGAAGTAGCTTAGTGCCATTCTGGGACAGCCTCCAAGCAAAGGCCTGGGAAGGACTTAGGATGGGTCAGACAGAGTCTGATGGGTTTCCTGGGGAGAGCACCATGACTGAAGTTCCCTAGCACTCTCCAGGGAACACAGAACCAAGAGTCTGAGGATCTGGGCCCTATTTCTAATCTGATGTCAGGTAGGTCCGCTATATCCACTCTTCAAGCCCAGCCTCTCCATCTGCAGTACAGGTCATCGCAACATGCAGCTGAGACTCGATGGCTCTCAATGCTGACTTCCAATCCTTATAAATACCCAAATCCCACAGATTCCTTTAGTCTGTAGATAATCATAGCAATAATAAAATAATAATTATGAATTCTGCATTTTTTTTTAATTGGAGAGATACTCACAGAGATTCTTCCTTTCTGATGCTATTTGGGGAGTTTGGGGCTAAATATAACCAGTATGACAAGCGTTCCAAATGCCACCATCTCGAATTAGGAGATGTGTTTACACCTCCTATCCATAGCCCTGTGGCAGACACTCTGAAGATGCTGCAGAGACACATGGAATCAGCTTCCTCCCGTGAAAAGAGATCCAAGCCTGCCTCTGAGAACAAGACAGCGCAGAGCTCATGCTGATGGAGCTGGTGAGGGGGTCAGGGGACACTTGTGCATGTCAGGATTGATCCCAGCCCTTGGGAAACCTCACGTAGAGCCACTTTCTATTTATTGAGAAGCTACTAACTGTGTGTTAGGTTCTGTGTTAAGTGATTCATATATGAGACTTTAAGTCCCCATGACAACCTTGGAAATGGAGTCTCTCAAGGGCATGGTGGTTTAAGGGTCAGCAAAAATGATTCTTCAGTAGTTGTCTCTACCCAAGGTCATAGGTCACTCATGCAGTGACTGGCCCTCTGTGGCTCCTCCTTCCTCTTGTTGTGAAGGGTGGCAGGTGTGTTCAGGACTCAGTGTGAGATGTCCAAAGGCAAACACGACACACCTTTTGCCCTTGCACACTGCAGGCCAATGCTCAACGAACACCACTGCTCTAACGAGAATACATGTAACAAATAGCAATGAAGACCAATGCAGGTGACAGGGACATAGAGCTGGTGGCATGTGTGGCTTCAGAAAGAGAGCAAGGTTGGAGACTAAATGTACAGTGGCAAGCTTAGGCCATGAAGACATAAGAGGGCTATCCTGGGACTGGGGCTGGAAGAGCAAAGGCAAGGTGTACAGGCAGCATGCCAGAGTGGGGGTGGTCATTGGTGCAGCGGGTGTTTAGTCCCCCCGAGTCACCCACCTTTACTCCTGCTGTACAGTGATGCAGTTAGTGAACTAGGAGAACATCCATTTCAGGGGACTCCAAAGTCAAGAACAGCTCTGTATACCACTTCAAAGAGCGAGGAAAGTGTTGGATGATTGGTCCCAAGGTGGTAACTTGGATCCAGGATATCTTGAAATAACTTTCCCACTGGCTGCTGCTCGACAGCTCTGCATCAGAGTCAGACTCCTTCAGGGAGTCAGGCTTCTTCCACTGACACTGATGGTGGTCCCTGGCTCTTAGGGTCTTCCCTCTGGAAGGGGACCCATGGGATAACTATGTGTAGTGACTGCTGATCAAATTCCCCACCACCACCTATCCTATTCCCATGCTCCTCTGCTCCCCACCTTCTGCTGGTTTTGTTGTTGTTTTGAGTTTTGTTGTTGCTTCTGTTGTTCGGTTGGGTTTTGGTTTTCCCCCATCTCTGTATGTCTGTCCATCTGTCCCTTTACTTGTCATCCATCCGTCTGTCCCTCTGTTTATCTCCTCCCCCCTTCTTTGTTGCTCTATGGTGTCTCTCTCTTTCTCTTTCACCTTCTCCTCACAAGATGAGAAAATTAAAACAGAGCACTTTTTAAATGTTTTTTTCCCCTAAACCCAAGACAGTAAAATGTTCCTCTCCTCTGAGGAGAAGAGGAAGCAGTGTCTGGCATTAGCTGGATGTCGAGGACACTGTGACTGCCCATGGGGCCACAGACATCCATGTGGCATGATGCTCTCTCAGAGCAGCAAATAGAAAATAGACCCAAACGAGAAGCAGCCAGCGCCTCCAGTCGCACAGCCTGTGACCACTGACACCAGGCCCCCTTCCTATAATAGGTGTTCCTGTCACCAAGGGAGAGGTGGCAACACACTTCCCAAGGGCCCCAGGACAATCTCTGTTATTCCCACTCAAAAGGTTTGAGATAGCCTGCACCCTGCCTGGGGTAGACTGTAAGTGGCTGCCCGGGTTAGCCATACCTCTCTCCTGCCGTGTATCAATCTCTCAGTTTGGATGGTGTATGCAACTCCACGTTCCACAGGATTCCCATGGATGGGGTTCACATGGTCCACACTCTGCCAGAGTGTCTGGTTTGATGAGATTCCTGTATCTCCCCACTCGGAGGAGTTCTCAAGTCCACATGTGGCACAAAGTCGCCTCTGTACACAGAGGACATTGGAAGTGGGGTGCAGTAACGAGAGAGAGATACACAGAGGACATTGGAAGTGGGGTGCAGTAACGAGAGAGGACAGCAGTGGGTCTGCCGGGCAGCAGGTCTTGCTGATTGGAAACCAATCCTGGGTAGAACCTTTGCCAACATCTACACCTGCAGGGAGAAGCTTCCTGGCAACTCAGCCAGGGCTGCCGAAACCTTATGCCTCCCCCAACTTATCTCTCCATCAGCCCAAGTCCCACGATTGTTGGACTCTGTGGACATTTCTGCCATACCCCACCCCACCCCAGTCAACCTGTGCTTTTAGACCCTCTCTAGGTAGTGATAACAGTGGGACTTATCTAGGGTCAGTTTCGTACTGGCTACTGTGATAGCTGATTAATAAAATTCCCGTCTCCACTTCCTCCTTTGCCTGCACCTCTAAATCTGTTTCTACTTTGTGCCAGTTAGCTTTTAATTGTCCCTGAGGGAACCTGAGTTGAAGAATCTGCCTCCATCAAATTCACATGTGGCCATGTCTGTGGGGCATTTCCTTGATTGCTAATTAGTGTAGGAGGCCCCACCCCACTGCCGGTGGCACCATTTTTAAATAGGTGGTCCTGGACTGTATGAGAAAGCTAGCTGAGCCGAGGCCAGAGAGCAAGCAGGCCAGTAAGCAGCTTTCATCTGTGGGTCCTGCCTCTGCTTCTGCTTCAGATTCGGCCCTGACTTCCCTCAGAGACAGACTGTTACCTGGTAGTGGGAGAGAAAATAATCCCTTTCTTCCTCACGTTGTTTTTGGTCAGTGTTTTATTACAGTTATAGTGAAGTAAACCAGAGCACAGCTCCTTATCTGCACACCCATCTGTCTTTCCACCTCCTGCCTTTCCACCTTTACCTTCTCCATCTGCACCTTCAACTTCACATCCATCTCCGCTTCCACGTCTATCTCCACTTGCTTCATCTGCACCTCAATCTCTTCCATGTCCACCTGCATCTGTATCTCTATTGGTTTTCACACCCATTTCCCTCCCCAGGTTCCTTTCCAAAGAGAAGTCCCACTTCCCTGCCCTTCTCTTGTCCGGCTCTGAGTGGCTGTAGGCATTGACCACTCCATTCCTGGAATATCAGCTGGATACATGCCCATCACCAAAGGCTGTGGCTTGTAAATCTCCCCAGAACCATCATCCGATCTGTCACTCTGCATTTCTTACCCATGGAACATCCTAGCAGCACAGCGCGAAGTTACCTTCTACTGTTTGTTGAGTGTCCTCTATTAGAATACAAACCCATTTTCCAGATGGTGCTTCTGGCAAAGGGAAAGATTGAGATACTATTTCAGGTCACTTGCTGCCCTGCAACGAGAAAGACTACACACCTGAGGTGGGTGGGAGACGTTTTTTTTTTAAATCTTGACTCGAAATCCCAGGGCTCCACCCAGACAGATAGCAAAATGTGCCTTAGTGAATGTGGCAGAAGCTCCTTGGTCTTTGCCACCAAGACCATCAGTCATGCCTCTTAGCATCGATCTGGACCACTGCAGTGGTGGTCAACACAGGAGCCCTGCAGGGGAGCCCAACACAGGGTTAACATGACAATCAGTCACACTCCTACTGAGGACCCTAAAGAGCCACAAGGCTGGCTGCCAAGCAATTAGGAGCTGATCTTTGAGGATGGCCAGGATGCTTGCTTGCCCAGAACACAAAGTAGCCTAGGATTGAAAGGAATCGTGACTTCTCAGATTCCTCTGCAGTATGGCTCACAGAGAGATGACAATGGCAATACATAATACTCTGTCTTTTCCTTCTTGAAGACATCTGGGGCAGGGGAAGGGAGGGAACAAGGCTGAGCTGGGGACTTTATCGGGTCTGTTTGTTCCACAGTGAGAAAGAGGATGTGAGGAGTGGTTGGCAGGCCTGGGACTCTGGGGAGAAGGTGTTGTGGGACCTGAAGGGTGCATACTCACTGCTACCCAGTGCCCCCATTTTCTCTTGATCCTCATGTTTTCTGGCTGTGACATACATTTTATTCACTAACCATCATATGCTGTTTAACCTTGTGACAAGTAGAATCTAAGGGCAAGGAGCTTTCCTGTGTCTTCTTCAGTCTTAAGCATGTTTACGTCAAGTATCTCCCAGGATCTCTGGTCCTGGAGCAGGCTGCTCCTACCTACCAGCCACCACTGTGACAAGGCAAAGGGACGGCTGAGAATGTTGAGAGCATCTGGTACCCAAAGCATCTCCAACAGAGGTTGCTATTGTTTATCCATGGTGTAAAAATGCCTACCGTGAGAATAGGGGGTTTGTCATCCATGGAGAGAAAGCTCTCCATGGCTCCAGTTAGCTGACCCAGCTCCCCTGGTTAGTTTCTGCTGGATGTGTCAAGCCTTGATTTGATGATGTTACTTTGCTCGTTCACTCTGTCAGGCTACCCCGTCACCCTCTGTTGGATGTTAAAAGCACCCATTTTGATGACACTCCACTCTCTGTTGTTTCTATCCACCACTTGCTATTTGGTTTTTTACTCTTGCTCGCTATGTGCTTAATAAACTCACAATCATAAAAGTATAGATTATTCTCCAGTCCAAACAGAACACTGGGCATTCTTAACTGCTTTGGGAACTCACCTCTTCCACGGAGCCTACCTGGAGGTGGGCAGTCTGCTCTGCTTTACTTCAAATGAGACACAGGGAACATCTTGAGTAGAGAGTCTTAACCTAGTTCCAAAGGAGGTGAAAAAAATGTGTGTCTTTAAGCCTTGATCTTTTCAGAGAGTGTCAGAGTTCCTACATCAGGCCTGGACACAACTCAATGGATGTGGCCCTCAGATGGGACTGGGCATCCTTTCTCTGCCTGGCATAGCTGTAACAGCCTAAGGGTGATTTAATATGTCCTAAAAACACTTTGCAGTACAATTTAAAGATTTGTTTTAGTTTTTATTTATGTGTGTATATTTCTCCCCCTGCAACTCCCCCCTCCTGTGTGTCTGTATGTGTGTGTCTTCTGTGTGTGTGTGTGTCTGTGTGTGTGTCTGTGTGGGTATATAAACATGAGTGCAATGCCCAATAAGGCCAGCAGAGGGCATTGGATCCTCTGGGACTGAAGTTACTGATGGTTGTGAGCTCCCTGGTACCGATTCTGGGAAATGAACTCTGGTTCTCTGTAAGACCGGTAGGTACTCTTAACCACTGAGCTGTCTCTCCAGTACCTGCAGTACAATTCAAGCAAGAAATACGTACATTGAAATGAAGTGTCTGCTTCCATTCTCTCTCTCTCTCTCTCTCTCTCTCTCTCTCTCTCTGTGTGTGTGTGTGTCCATCTCTCTGTCTCTTTCCATGTTTATCTCCTGTCTCTGTCTCTGTGTGTCTATCTCTGTCTCTATAAGTCTATGTGTCTCCCTGTTTGTCAGTCTCCGTGTGTGTCTCTCTGCCTCTCTGTGTGTATGTGTGTTAAGCATATTTTGTATTAATTTTAATTGGGCATAAAGAAACCAGGTCAGGAGTAGAAGAAGGTTCCCAGACCCATCCTCCTGGGGAATAATAATCTAAACAAACAGCTTAGAGGTTCTATAGATTTGGGAAGAAAAACAAAATAATTGGCTAACATTCATAAGAACTATAATTAACAAATTTAGACTCTAGGTATCTCTTCCCTCAAGAGCATGCTTTTGTTTGTTTTAACCAAACAAATGGGTTGATTACAATGAACAGGCAGTGGAAGTATTGACTGAGCTTAGGCAGCAGCTGGGAAACAGATGTGTAAAGAGGTGGCCACATTCTCCCTGCTTCCTACGAGATTCTAAGAGGAACTCAACTGAAAATTTGGCTCCATCAGGTTGGCCTATGGTCATGTTTATAAAGAACTGTCCTGATAAATGATTAAGATGAGAGGGCCCAGCCCACTGTGGGCAGCACCAACCCTACGTAGGTGGTCCTGAGCAGTATACGATATCTAAATATAGACAGCGCTCCTCCACGGTTTCTGCCACAATGTCTGCTTGAGTTTCTTTCCTAACTTCTCCTAATGATGGATCCTGACCCAGATGCAGAAGTCAAATATGTCTTTTCCTCTTGTAAGTCTCTTTCAGTCATGGTGCTTGTTAGAGTGGCACACCCCAACTAGAGGCATTTCTTTGCAAGTTCTTTAGCTAATGCATAAAATCTGAGGTCTTTTGGAAAGAGACCTTTGTGGCACACCTGTTGGTAGCTCTTGGCTTAAGAGCTAAACACACATATGACTATTTCCAGAAGGTAAAACTTTATTTCCTACCAATAGCAGAGTCTCTACAAAAATGCCCCCAGTAACAGTTCTCTTGGATTTCCCACAAGATTTTATTATGCAAACTTTCAAATGTATTGAGAAGATAAAGAAATGTCTCACTGAACACCCACATAGATACATACATGACATCTGTATTCTGCAATTAATGTCTAAACATGTCTGCTTTGTGAGTGTAGTTAGCTTCTTGCCTTACTTCTCTACCCAGGCACTCATGTAACTTGTTTGTAGAGAATTTCAGGGTATGTTATAGATATCAGGGCAATTCACCTCAAAATACTTGAGTAGACATGCCATTAACTGCACTTAAATGATTGAGCACAGTTCATTCTCAGAGGATGAATTCTCAGAGGATGTCATTACACCACATGACCACATTAGACTTAAACATGTCATTTGATGAGTTTAGAGGGATATACACACATTTCCCCAGATTCAAGTCCCCACATCACTACCACAGTTCTGGAAAGTTCGTCTCTGTTACCATGCCCCAATAAGTGGCTACTATTCTGGTTTTCTTCACCACAGACTTGGTCACCAGTTCTAGAATTTTATATAAGAAGCCAGGAGGACTCTTACACTAAGTGGTGCTTTTGATCCTCATCTGTTTAGCTGGTTGTATTAAAATGCTAATTATGTTCCCAAAAAACCTGTTTGCATGAAAGGGTCTGCATGTAGCTTCTGGGAATCTGCCCCCAGTTGGTTCTGATTGGCAAATAAAGATGCCAGCAGCTAATAGTTGGGCAGAACAGATGGGGGGGGGGTTAGGATTTTAGAATTCCTGGGCTTTGGACCAGGAGGACAAGGAGGAAGAGAGATTCACCATGTCTGGAGAGTGTGGAGGCATGGAGAGACACCATGCCCGAGAAGAGTGCAGGACAGAGAGTTATAGTCGCCATGTGAAGGAGTCAGGAGAGCACGGCCCAGAGGGCTGCCCAACAGGATCTGGAGCAGCCAAGATGGAACATAGAATTAGTAAGTAGTAACTCAGAATTATCAGCAGGAGGTAGATTCTGGAAACATTGGAGGCTAGGTAGTCAGTCACCCAGCTAGTGTGCTGATTGAGGCATATTAAAATATAAAGGCTGTGTGTGTGTGTCTTTCATTCAGGAATGTAAACCTTCCGCACTGGAATTTATTAATAAGCTATTAATACTATATACCTGCATTGTATGGGGTCAGTGGCTCATTCCTTTTGATGACTGAGTACTAGTCCCCTGCATGGACTTGTCGCCATTTGATTATTCATTTTTATACCAATGACCTCAGCTTGTTTATAGCCAGTGACCACTGTGAATAGAGCTAACATGAGCGTCCTATATACAATCTAGGAATAAAATTGATGGATCATAGTTGTTATGGCTGAACTTTGCTGTCAACTTAATACCAGTCAGAGGGGAGAAAGGGGCAGAGGCAGAGAGCAGGTTTTGGACAGCCATTAGTATGGACAGCGTGACCTCCAGAGATTGCTGCAGAGATGAGGCTACTTTATTGTTTCATGGATAGTGTACATAGAGGGTACAGGTAGGAAGGGCTAGTCGGTCATGGCATCAAGCAAGCCGGAAGGGCCGATTTAGTTATAATATAGCACCTGATCATCACGTAGGCAGGAAGCCAGAGCAGGACGTGTGTGCTGAGTTCTGCAGCTTTGCAGAGAGCTCTGTACAAAGTCACTTTTCAGACGAGGCCAGTCACCTGTGCTCAGGGACACATTTCAGACAGAGGCGGAGACAGAGAAGTCCCGATGAGAAAGGCAGGCCTCCATTTTGGGCTGAGCTCAGAAAGTCATCTGGTCACAGGGGACTGTGACCTTTAATAGCAAGGTTCCCCAATATTCTTGGGAAGACAAAATTTCAGTTGAGGAACTGCCTTCTTCAAACTGACTGGTAGCTATGTCTGTGGGGGAATTTTCTTGGTTGCAAATTGATACCTAAGGGACCAACTCACTCTGGGCAGTACCATGCCAAGGCTGGAGAGCCTGGGTTGTATAAAAAGGGTATTTTAGCAAGCCAGCAAGTAGCGTCCCCCATGGTTTCTGCTTCAGCTTCTGCCTTGGCTTTCCTCAGTGATGGGCTGTAACCTGTAAGCCAAACAAACCCTTTCCTTCCCCAGATTGCTTTTGTGAGCATTCTATTGCAGCAATAGAAAGCAAACTCGTACAATGATTAGGTGCTTGCTTTGTTTTTATAACAAATGGCTAGAATTTTCTAAAGTGGCCGCACCATTTCACAATCCCATGGGCAGTACGTGAGAGATCCAACTCAAGCCAGAACTCTCACCCACACTGCCAAGAACCGTATTTCTACATTTAATCCTAAGAATGGGTGGGTAGCACTCTGCTGTGTACACTTTAAATTACATCTTAATTTAATTATATTTTATTTGTGTGTGTGTGTGTGTGTGTGTGTGTGTGTGTGTGTGTGTGTTAGCCACATGTGTGCCATGACACATGTGTAGTGTGGAGGTCAGAGGACAATTTTTGGAAGCTGGCTCTTCATTTTGACAACGTGCCTCCCAGGGATGGAGATCAAGCCACCAGGCTTGGCAACGAGCACCAAAGGTGGCCCTCAGGTAGTATTTCATTGTTCATTTATTTTATTATTTCAAAGCATGCTTTCATATAACCCAGGCTGGACTCAAATTCACTATGTAGCTGAAACTGACCTTGAACTTCTGATTCTCCTGCCTCTACCTCTCCAGTGCTAGGACCACAGGTGTGCTCAGCTCACCTACCTTCATCATTGTATTTTTAATTTACAGTTCCCTGATAAGGAGTGGGCTTGAACACCTGTTTATCTCCATGTAAGGATTGGCCATTCATTTATCTTCTGCCTACTTTAATTGGATTGCTTGTCTTCTGTGACTGAGTGACAAGCAATGATATATTCATTCTGGAGAGTAGTCCTTTGTAACAAATATGTCTTACAAACACGTCCTCACTGGCTTGGCTGTCTATCCATTTTCCCAACAATGCTATTGGCTGGGCAGGAGGTTTGACTTAATAATCACTTATTTTGTGGTTGTTATTTTTATCCCTGTTGGGAAATTCTGGCTGGCCCACAGATACAAAGATCAGCTCCTGTTGCTAGTCTTTGGGTGAGCATTGAAGTTGTCTTTTTCTGTGTTGGTGTCCAGTTCTTCAAAGACTTTACTTTCTCTCTCACGCTGACAAAGGCCTTGAGGCACAAGTCTGCTTCTGGACCGTCTATTCTGTTGCGTGGATCTGTGTTTGATCATTATTCTAATACATACCATTTGGATGAACATAGGATGAACACAGCCTTTATACTCTGTCTTGGCCACAATAAATAGCACAATCTTCTCTTTTAAAAGATTGCTCTGGTTTTATTTTTTTTCTTTGTATTTCCACTTAGATTAAAATTTTGCACATATGTTTTTTAAATTTTTCTTTTTATGATCATCTATTTGTGTCTGTGTGCCTGTATATGTGTGTGTGTGTGTATTTGTGTGTTTGTGTATTTGTGTGTCTGTGTATTTATGTGTATTTGTGTGTCTGTGTATTTATGTGTATTTGTGTGTCTGTGTATTTATGTGTATTTGTGTGTCTGTGTATTTATGTGTATTTGTGTGTGTGTGTGTGTGTGTGTAGTCACTCATTCCACCATGTGGCTCCTGGAGAATGAAACCCGCATTGTTCAGGCTTGGAATTGCAGTGAACTTGTGAGAAGAACCTAATTAAGGGAGGCTTGATACCTTCAAAATTTTGCTTTCTCTGATTCTTGATCATGAAATCCAGTTGCTTGAGCTTTATTTAACCTTTCTCAACAAGTTATGTATTGGTTTTAGTCTTGTATTTATTTCCTTAATTTATTCTAAAAAATTCATAACTTTTTGCTGCCATGAGTGAATTTTTACAAATCACCATTACCAGTATACAGAGACTTGATTTGAAGTATGTGGCCCGCCGTCCTCATGTCCTGGGCTCTTCCTGGATTCACTTGGTTCTAATGGTTCTGTAGAGCGGGTCCTACACCCTTGTTGTGTGCACTGATCTTCTCTATACGTACAGTTCTGCAGTTCCGCTTCTTCCTTTCTGGTTTATACTTTCCTTGCCTTAGTGCACTGGCTGTTCAGTGCAGCATATAGTTGGATTATAGTCTTAAGAATGAGCATGTCTGCTGCCTTGATATATATATATCATGTGTATACATGTGTGTCTGTGGGGATGGTGCACATACGTGCATGTGGAAGCCAGAAGAGGGTACCAGATCCCCTAGATTCCCTAGACCTGGAGTTACAGGCAGTTGTCAGGAGCCAGATGTGGGTGCTAGGAACCAAACTCAGGTCCTCTGCAAGAACTAAAGTCCTTCTAATTGCTGAGTCATCTCTCCAGCCAGGCCATGTCCTCCATCTTAAGAGTATGAAGAAATAATTCCCCACGGGTCACTTACATTTTGCCAAGCATTCTCTCTTCCACACGCATTCTCTCTTCCACACGCATTCTCTCTTCCACAGGAGGAGCACACATCACCTCCAGCTCTGAGCTGTCTTTAATAGATCATTTGTTTACACTAGAAAAACCGAGAGTGGCTTCTTCTTTAGTCTCTTATCTCTCACCAAGTGTACCTACTATGTGCTGAATGACGCTGAGTGTGACTCACACACTGAGTTATGACTCAAATGATGATTGACACATTGAAGCCCCAATCCCTAATAGGATCGTGCTTGGACATAGAACCCATAAGGAGATAACATGACGTTTAATAGACTCACAGGGTAGAACCTCCATCCATGGCCCTTCCTTCTCTCACTTCCTCACCCTCATTATCCCTCTCCCCTCCCTCTTTTAACCCCTCCTTCTCTTGCCTTCCTCTCCTGTGTCTCTTTTCCTCTCCCTGAATTAGCTCAGAGGAAAAAGCTCTGTGGAAAGAAGCTGATTCTTGCAAGCCACATCTCTATGCAGCAGCGAACTCTTCTGGAGACTTGATCTTGGGCTTTCTAACTTCCAGAACTATGAGAGATCAGATTTCTCTGTGTAGTGATGTTTAGCACTCACAATGGCATTCTGAGTGGGCCAACCATGAAGCTGAGGTGGTTTGATAACAAGTCATAAGCTCGGTATCCTTCGAGGAGCCTGAAATCTCAGATCCTTCACAGTACTCCAGAAGAGACACGGGATTGCGTTTTTCATATTCAGGGTGATGTTTGTGGCAAGACTCTTACAGATGCTTTGAATAAGATCAGGGGATCTCCTTCCTGTTATTAATTTGCCAAGGCTTTTGTGAAGGTCAGGCTTTGTTTGCAGTTTGATCCAAAAGTTTGTCTGCCTCTGCTGATGTCATCATTTCCCTCCTTCCTTCTGTTTCTTGTGTGAATTATCCTGATTGATTTTTCTGTGTGAGAACAATCTGGCAACACCAAAGCAGTCCTTAATCATGATGTCCTGGACACCATGCAGCACAAATATTCCTGTGTCCGTCTCACTGACATGTTGGTTGGAGTCTGTCTGTCCTGTAGGATATTGCCTTCTCTTATTTCCTTGTTTGTATTTGTTTGTTTGCCTGCTTTTAGTCTTCAGGTGATAACTGGCCTAATAAAAGTGACTTAGGAAGATGTTACAGCCCTTTTAATGTTTTTGAGGTTGTATTAGTCAGCTCAGGTGTCTACCATAACCAAACACCACAGACTATGGCTGAAACCCTGGAATACAGTGTGTTGTCATGCTGCATGAGGACACTAGATCAGAGTGCCAGACTGTTGAGTTCTGGGGATGTTTCTCTTATTGACCATCTTCCCTGTGTCTCCACATGACAAGATGTGGCACACAAGCTCCCTGCTTCTCCAATACATTGTATCTTTCTCTTCAAGGTCTATCCTGAGTGCCCCACCCACAAGGCTTCACACCTCGGTGCCATGAAGACTACCTCCTAAGCCTACCATGTTGTATGTTAGGGCTTCTACATACAGACGCTGGGGAGACAGAATGCTATGCTTAGCAGAGCTGAGCAGAGCTGCCATCATTCCGTCCTTTAAGCTGTGCTGAATTCATGAAAAAAAAGAGCTGAGCCTGGACTTTTCTCTGTTGGAAAGGTCTTAGTTACAAGTCTCTTCACTGATGGAAACCTCTTGGGATATTTCTGTCTGCTTGTAAATCAATATTTATTTATTTAATGTGTGTGTGTGTGTGTGTGTGTGTGTGTGTGTGTGTGTGTGTGTGTGTCAGAGTTTTCTCCTTCCATCTTGTTGGGACTAGGTCTCCCTTGTTTCCATTACCCTGTGTACTAGGTTACCTAGGTTACCTGACACTGGAGCTTCCTGCTAATTCTCCTCTCACGCCCCTTTGCTTGCCTGAGAAGCACTAGGATTACAGGATTACAGGTACATCCATCTTTTTATGCGGGTTCTAGGGGATTGAACTCAGATCTCCAAGCCAGGAGATATGTTTCCTCCCTTTTCTCTTGTTAAATTTAGCTAGAAGATTGTCAATTTCTTGATACCTTGTGATAGGGCTTTTTTTTTTCTCTGCTGTTTATGTTTCCTCAACTTTATTCAAGGAACAGTTTTTCATGGCGATTGGCTTTAGATATTTCTTCTTTCCTGTTACAAGCGCATGAAGCTATGACTCCACCTCTGAGTACCATTTTTTTTTTCTAGCTTCTAGATTTCAATGTGCTGTGTGGTTCCTTTCATCAAATAAATAACAATGGAAGATACATAAGTTCATGATTCGCTTAAAATCCTGTTTTCAGATTAATTTTATTTTGAATTACTCACATAATTAATGTGTGTATTTGTATGCCGTTATGTGAATATCAGTCCGGTGCTTAGAGTCCAGAGGGATGTGTTTTAGATCCCTCAGGGCTGGAGTTACAGGCAGTTGTGAGCTGGTACTGGGAACCCAGCTTGGATCCTGTGCAATAGCAGTATCTGCTTTTAAATGCTGAGTCATCCCTCCAGACCCTGGAAGTATAAATTTATTTTCTTTAATTTTTAGTTACCTAGAATAATGTTTAGTTTCAGAGTACTTGTAGTTTATAAATATCTTCCCATTGGTTCCTAATCTGATTTCAGAAAGCATGCTCTGTGCACTTCCGGTCATTCTAAACTTCCTAAGCCTGGCCTTGTGTTTCAGCATCTGGTTTGTCTTACAAAGCACAGCATGTGTTCTTGAGGAGAGCATGTGTGTTACAGCTGTTGATGTGTTGTTCTATAAATATCAATTAGGTCAAGGTGGTAGGCATTGTTATTCAGATCTTGACTGCACAAGAATTTTGCTTCCAGTTTCCTCGCTGACACGGGAACTGACACTAAAAGTAAACGAGAGTTTCTATGAGCACTTGAAAAGCACACAAAGGAGGCTAGTAGTCGTCGCAAGCCTTTAAAACCAGCACAACAGGACCAGACAGAGGCACACAGATCTCTGAGAGTTCCAGGCCAGCTGAACATACATAGCGAAACCTTGTCTATAATAAGTTGTATAAAGGGCTGCAGAGAGAGTTCAGTGGATAAAGTGCTTGCAGCACAGCATGGGGACCTGAGTTCACATCGCCAGTACTCACGTAAAAGCCAAGCATGGCAGCATGTCTGTAACCCAGCTCCGGAGGGCAAGGTGGCAGAGGTGGAGATCGGGGTTCCCTGGCCAGCCAGACCACACAAAATGTCTCCACTTAGTCTGGTGAGTCAGTCTTGAAGCATCAGAAATAGAACAGGGATGAAGAGAGAAGGCGTGGGATGAAGATCATGTGTAAGTAACTCCCCCAGAGGACACAAACTCAGTTCCCGACAACTAAGTCAGCTTACAACCATCTATACTTCTAATCCAGAGCTCCAACACCCTCTCCTGGCCTTGTCAGGCACTTGATTGCTTGCATACACACACACACACACACACACACACACACACACACACACACACACACACATATACAACACCAACACCACCACCATCACCACAGAACTCATAATAATATATAAAAAAAACCTTTTTGAAAAAAAATAGAAAAAAGTTTGCATCCCTGGAAACAAACCCACGTTATTTCAATCTGTCTTGGGACATCTAAGGCTCTTAACTGAGAATAAAAGCACCATGAGCCCCATTTAAGTGCATGCATTGTGGTGCATTTTTGTTATAATAGGATTACCTTACTTCTGGCTGACAGCAAATCTTTTATGACATAGAGGCCCAGATAGTCTCTGCATTTAATTTAAGATCTAGTTGCCATCTTGAGTCAGGTCCCTATGTGGGACACTGCCATCTCTACTAGGCCAGGACCAGAACATGTCTTCTTTACCACAATGCTCAACAGGTCTTTTTGGGCATGGCTGAGTGTGCTTCAACTAAAGTCTAGCTAACTCTCAGCAAACCATTGAAATGTATAGGAAAAGATGTCTAGACACCCTTGGACCTTTTGTTCAAACCCCAGAGCTGAGCATCCATCAGGAGGAGGTGGCTAATAGAGACTTGTATGCATTGGGAACCTGAAGGGAGACAACTGCTGTGCTCTGGGTATGATTTGTTCCAAACTGCAACTGTGCTGAACATTGGTCCCTAGTGTGATGCCTAACTTTAAACATCAATTTAATACAACTTGCAATCATCAGGAAACAGAGTTTCAATGAGGGTTTATCTATCCTGAGTTGGCCCATGGGCATGTCTATGGAGAATTGTTTTAAGTGAATTGATGTGAGGCAATACAACCCACTGTGGGCAGTGTCATTCCCTAGGCAGGGCTCCCCAATGATGGGGCTGCATGTGAGTAAGAAAGGGTGTAAACATCCTTTTTTTTTCCTTAGCTCTCGGCTGTGGACATGATGTAACACTCTCTTTGAAGTTCCAACATTGATTTATCCCAGTGGTGGACTGTAACCTGGAACTATAAATAAGCCCTTCCTCTCTGAAGTTGATTTTTACCAGGATATTTTATCACAGCTAGAGAACTACAACTAGAGACTGCCAGCATAGCAGGGTTTAGATTATGAGAATGGTCCTGAGAGTGGCTGAGTGCAGTTAACGCCCTGGGAAGGCAGGGTGCTGGTATCCAGGAATGAGGTAGAGCTCATGAGAGCACTTTGGCCACCTCAGAGCCTAACTCCATCTACATATCTGGTTCCTTTCTGCATTTCTACCACACTGTGACACAGCAAGGGGGACCCTTGGGGGATAGAAGGTTCCATGCCATAGACCTCTAAACATGTAAGTGAAACAAACCTTTTTTCTCTTTTTATGTTATCCAGCCTCGAGCACATTGCTATAGCAATATAAACCAGATCAAGGAAGCATCAAGAGAAAGAGCCACCAGGCCACAGTCACCTCTAATAATTTGCAACACAGGACGTAACACAGACAGGCATGGCGGAGCTGACCCTAGCTCTCTGGCTCTGACACTGAGGTTCGCAAACTCTGTTACACATAGAATAATCTGGAAACAAATGAATTTCTTCAGGTGACACCAGGCAGCAGAATTTTGTTGTAGCCCCCAGGCAGTCCTAATGTGTGTCCTTGTCTGAACCTGTAAATATCTGATTAGCTCTACTGCATGGGCTAAGTCACCCAAAGTCTCCTAGTAACTCTCCTCCTTGGAAGAAGTCAGAGCCCACGGGTTACAGGTTGAATAATATCCCCCTGACTGGGTGAAGTAAGAACCCTGAGTGGATCATTATGATAGTAGTGATGGTAATGACCATGGTGGTGACATTGGTGATGATGTTGATGATGCTGTAGGTGGTGTTGATGATCATGACCATGCTAGTGATGATAGTGGTGTTGGTAATGATGATGGTGGTGGTGGTGGTAGTGATGATGTTGACAATGGTGTTGTTGTTGATACTTGTAGTGATATATTTGGTTATGATGGCAACAGTGGTGAAGATGAGGATAAAAAATAAGAAGAAAGGATGAACCAAATCTTATAGAGAATGTTAAAGTAGAAAACTAGGTGTAATGGCTGCTTTGTAAATGGCCAAACAAATGAAGAAACTCTTCAGACATTACCACAGGCTGGATGCAGAGTGGAGGAGGGAACCACAGATAGCCCAGAAAAAAAAGGAGAGGAATCTGTGCTGGACTACACCACACTATATTCCAGGGCCACCTTGACCTGCAGCTGGCCCCAGTGTTGGCCTGAGTACTGAGGAAGCCCACTGGGAGCCTGCAATTTCCGCACTTTCATCACTGCCTGGAGTCTGCCCTTCGGTTCTCCTCATTCAGGGGACCACAGGACACCAAATCACAGACAGGTGGCCTGAAGAGGCTGCCCAGATAAACAGCCAACAAATCTTTACAAAATGAGATTCCAGAGAGCAATAAGAATCAACAGCCACAAGAACCCCTGTGTCCCAGCTAAGAAGAGGGGGTGGGGCACTGGTGACACAAATTCCCACCCATGGTGCTTTGCAACCCAAGCGTGCAGGTGACTGTGATGCTGAGGGCGGTGAAGGGGATGATGGCAGTCTCTGGGTCTTGCTGTGATCTGAGGTAGATCCTGGGCCATGCAGAGCTCGGAGCTAAGAGGATAAATCTGCCCTTTTTTATTGATGTCTCCAATGCGTCCTCCCAGTGAAATCTGATTATCTGGGCTATGCTGGCAGCCGTCAAAATGAAATGTTTGCTTCTAGGTTCCCACTCGCAGGGGAGGCTGTGGCTGGCTTCTGCCTCCCTGTCAACAAGCCTTCATCAATCCTCCTCTTTTACAGTCGATGTGTGATGTCACTTCCCTGCTTTATGTGGCTCAGTGACCTTCCCTTATTTTGTTCCTAATAAAGACAGTTCCAGTGATGCTGGAGCTACAGAGAGCCCTTTAATTCAATGTGTTCAGTCACAGGGTGCCAGCAACTGTGGTCAGCTAGCTTTGTAAGACTCTGTCCTGCATACCTTCTGGCCATGGCTTGGTATGAGACTTTTGCTTCTTCTGGCCACAGATTTCTTATCTTCTTTTGACAAACATCTCTGTGAGAATCTGTCCAGCTTAGCTGTCCTCAAAAGGCAATGTGCCACCTATGGTGTAGTATATGGTGATATCCTCTTATAACTGCTGAAGTATACACACACACGCGCACATGCACATGTGCATGCACACACACATACACACGCATGCACGCGTGCGTGTGTGTGTGCGCTTGCGTACACACACACACACGTTCATCCTGACTCCACTAATCCCATATCCCTATCCATAAAGCTCTGTGCCAAGATGATTAAGCCCTGAAGCGATCACCCTAGCTGTTCGTAGTCACTTGGGGAACTTTAAAAGAGTACATCTGATAGGGGAGGAACTTAGAATTCACTCTACAAACGAGGCTGCCTAAATGGCCAATAAACACGTCCAGGTGCTAGGCTTCACTAGTCACTGGGGAAATGCAGAATCAACCACTGTGTGATTCCACTCTACACCCGCAGGCTCCTGAAATGAAAAGCACAGGCAATACCCAGCCCTGGGTGGAGTGTGAAGTGGCCAGAACTCACAGGGACTCTGAGTGGCAGGGAACATTGCAGTTACATCAGAAAACAGTTTGGGGAAATCTACACTGAGCATGCCTGTACACCTGAACCTTACACTTTCCTAGGTTGTCTTAGTTAGGGTCTTTTTGTTGCTGCTACAAAACACCATGACCAAAAAGCAAGTTGTCGAGAAGTAGGCTTATACTTCCAGATCATAGTTCATCCTTGTATGAAATCAGGACAGTAACTCAAGCAGGGCTGGAACCCGGAGGCAGCCAAGGAGGGGTGCTGCTTATTGACTTGCTTCTTTCTTATGGAACCAAGAACCTCCAGCCCACGGATGGCACCACCCACCATGGTCTGGGCCCTTCTCCACTGGTCACTCATTGAGAAAACGCCTTAGAGCTGAGTCTCATGGAGGCATTTTCTCAACCGAGGCTCTTTTGTCTGTGATGACTCTAAGTGGTGTCAAGTTGACAGCAGAACCAGCCAGTACATGGTCCAAATCTCCAGAAATATGTCTTCTATACACCCAAACGTGTGTTCAAGAATGTGCAGAGTAGGGCGGAGGAGATGGTTCACTGGGGAAGGTGCCTGCTGTGTGAGCATAAAGATGTAAGTACAGCATACGTGTAAAACTCCAGGCACAACGGCACATGCCTGGAATCCTAGCTCTGGAGAAGGAGACACAAGCAGCAGCCTAGAGTTCACTAGATGAGTTCCATGTTTGGGGAGAGACGCCACTTCAAAAAACCGAAGGTAGACAGAGCTAGAAAATATCAGACAGTGACTTCTGTCTCCACAGTTATGTGCACACATATGTGTGGGTACCACAGGCTTGAGGGTACACACATGAGCTTGTATGTACACGTGTGCACACATGTGGGGGTGATGTACTTAGCAGAACACAGGAGTCAGCAACCCAAACCGGACACTATTCATATACTCATGATAGAAGAACTGGCAGAGGAAGAATGGGTGTAAAAATTAACTGATAAATACATATGTATTTATTAGTTCTGGGAAGTAGTGGGGATCAGAAGTGGGGACCAACCTCTGAGCCATTTTGTTATCACTTGTTATTTTAAGTTCAGTGGCAGAGACCGTTACTCTGTAACCACAACCAAAGGCTGTGACAGAAGAGTCAGGATCCGGTGTGAAGCTCTCCCCTGTGGCTCCTGCTGTGTGCTGAGTGAGCATCCCAAGACATCAACAAGCTGTGCTGTTCTCACCTCAAGAAGTCTGAGGCAGTTGGCTGCTATGTGCTCTGGACAGGAAGTCTGCTTTCTGAGCAGGGGCCCTGAGAACAGAGGCTGGCCTTATTTCTGTGGCCTCAAACCTCAATGTATCCCTTTCACACACACACACACACACACACAGTAGCATGAAAGGGTTGAAATAGAACTGCCCCAGGGCTGAAGGAAAATTTATTACTCTTCCACAGAACCCAAGTTCAGCTTCCAGCCCCTCAACTTACAACTGCCTGTAACTGAGTTCCGAGGGACCTAGCGCCCTCTTCTGGCCTCTGAGGGTGTCTACATGTATGTCTCATACACTTTCCCACAGACACACATAACACATGCACACTTGAGGAGCTGTGCCCACCATCTCTGGCAGTTGGGAGATGCCATTATCCGCCTTGAACAGCTGTCCTCACTACAGCTATGAGTCCCATCTCCTTTGTCTGGGTCACCCCACCCCAGGGCTGAAAGGTTAGTCGTGACAAACTAACTATTTTGGTTGACAAAGTAGAATCTGTATAGATTCTTGGCATACTCCATGTTGCACTGAAGTCAGGTCTGACTTAGGTTTGATCTCACCAGCCACAGCCCAGCAGTCGTCTGTGAGCCTCACACATGGGGAAAGTGTGAGAAGAGAGGCCTGGAGTCACCTCTGTTGGGGTCTTTCCAACTTTGACAGTCTTGATTTGCTACCCCTGGTTATAACTCAGTTCCGTTCCTCTTTGTTCTATCCAAGTCCATTGCCCCTGCCTTTCCTAAGCAGGTGTCAGGGGCTCTCCTTGGAAGTCTGGAGCCTGGAGCCACATAGTCTGAGCCGAAAAGCTCCAGCCCAACTCGGAAAGCTGAACCGGAATGAAGGAGAGGTGGTGGTGGATGCAGATGTTGCAAAGCTGTTCTGCCTTGAGAAAGTGTCATCCCACAGTGGAAAGAAAAGCAGGGAAGAGGGCCAACCTGCGGAGCCTGCAGCCTGAGTTCACTGAGATTCCTGTTCCAGTGTTAGTCATCTCCATGTGTTAAGGAGATACCAGCTTGGCTCCCAGATGGGGAAGTGGGGATAAATGGATGTGGGGGTGCCTGCCAGTCAAACAACAGGGACAGATGTAGGGGGGAGGTGAGTCCTTCCTCATTTACCTTTCACAGGAAATGTGGGCACTGACTGGAGGTATTAATATTCTCCCCCAGGCCTGGCTGTCAGGACTGAGAAAGGACTTGGGGGAGGGGCTGTGGAGAGGGCACCATTCCTAGTCACCATCCAGGATTTTTTTTTTTTTAAATCTTTGTCCAACCACAAGCAAACTCATTCACAGAGTCTGTTGGAGGGAAGGACACCTCACCGTTTGAGCTTCCACTAGCTATGCAAGAACATTTCTCATAAACAGACGGGCCTGCCGTTTGTCCTGGCCATCAAAGCCTGCCTTTATCAGCCCAGAGAAGAAAAGTCCACCTGCCTTTAAACTGCCACGTGTAGTTACCAGTCTCCAGACTTAATGTGTTTACACTGAAAGGCTTATGACATGACAGAGGGTTTTAGGAAGACCTTCCAGAGACACACATGCACTTCCAAAAAGCCAGCAAATGTTTGGCTCTTCTTTGCTGAGCAGTGTGTGTGTGTGTGTGTGTGTGTGTGTGTGTGTGTGTGTGTGTGTGAGAGAGAGAGAGAGAGAGAGAGAGAGAGAGAGAGAGAGAGAGAGAGAGAAGAGGGAGGGGAGAGAGGGGAAGAAGAATGAGATTCAGAGATACCACAGTGACTAAGAGGGAGACAGAAAGACAGGCAAACAAGCTCATACACCTGTAAGAGGTGAGTTTCCAGGATGAGAGCCATCTGACAGAGGCTCCACAGCTATAGAACAAACAAGAAACATAGGAGTCAGAAGCACAAGTCAACGACCGGCCTGCGACTGCTCAGCTATCCCTCAATAGCCTTGGGAAGCTCTGGCTGCATCCCCTTCAGAGACCCCTATACAGGGCTTCCTACTTCATGGGACTCTGACCCCTGACCCCTGACCCCTGACCCCTGACCCCTGACCCCTGACCCCTGACTCCACACTACCCTTGGATGAGCAGTTCCTCAGATCCTCATTGATGCTGACATCACCTTGCTGGACTGCCATAGAGGCTTCTTGCTGGTGAAAAGGGTCAGACAAACAGGACCAACTTGTTGGTCAGGTCCAAAAGGGCTAGAGGGGAGCCTTTCTTTATCAAACAATCCTGTTGAATTTGGAGATGGGGCACTGATGGAAGAACACAGATCCTGTGAGTGAGAACAGACGATTCCGGATGAGAGGAGGTCTGTAAGCAACCTGGGGTAGTCAGGGGTGAGGAGGCAGGAGCTGCACGTGGACTGGCAGAGACAGAGAAAAACCATTCCTTTCCTTGGTTGGTAAAGCTACGGGTGCTATCCAGAACCTTGTGCAAGGGAGGTGTGCTGGCTAGCGTGTGTTGCAAACTTGAGTCACCTGGAAGAGGGGACCTCAGTTGAAGAACTTGTCGTCAAGTCCATGAGGCATTTTCTCAATTAACGATTGACGCAGTACGGCCCCACTCACTATGAGTGGTACCACTCCTGGGCAGGTTATATAAGGAAGCAAGCTGAGCAAGCCAGTGAGCAAGCCGGTGAGCAGCGTTCTTCCATGTCATCTGCTTCAGTTCCTGCCTCCAGGTTCCCGCCATGAGTCACTGCCCCGGCTTCCCTCGGTGATGGACATGACCTGGGAATTCTAAGATGAAGTTAAACCCTTTCCTCTCCAAGTTCCTTTTGGTCAGTGTTCAGTCATAACAAAGAGAGACAAACAGGACCGTAGACAAGTGCTATACCACAGCACTATGTCCCCATCGGTTGCTATTTGAGACAGGACTTTGCTTATCTATAGACCGAGTCAGCCTCAAACTCATGATACCCAAGTGCTGACTACTGGTGTACATGACCGGGTCAAACGAGAGCTGTTTAGACTGAATCTCAGCCTCACAGCCGTGGTATGTGTCTCGGTGGGAAGCAGAACTAAGACTTGTCTCCCGGGGATCTAAAGCCACACTGTTACTTCTGTGTCGGTGGGGCCCTTTTAGCTGTAGCAGAGTATCCAACCAAAACACGGGTTACGGCTGCTTACTGGGAATGTGTGGCAGACCATTTCTGAGCTAGTGAATAGCTGGTCCCTACATTCACTTCAACAAGAATGGTAAAAATATTTCAGAGGCTGAAAAAATGTGTGAAAATTGGGGGCCAGAGAGATAGATGGCTCTGCAGTCAAAAGCAGGTATTACTCTGGCAGAGGATCCAAGTTCACCTCCCAGAAAGCACCTGGAACTCCAATTTCAGAGAATCCATCAGTCTCTTGGGGCCTCTGTAGAAACCTGCATTCACAAATGCACACTCCCACGGGCAGACATATACATACACACATAATTTGAGTGAAATAAGTCCTTAAAATAATGTATGAAAATAAGTGAATGCTTTGAAGACAACTGAACTTGGGTTGTTTTGTCACATGGCATTACCCCGACAATGGCTGACTGTTACATCTTTTAGAAGTATGCCAGCCACTACAGTCAGCTTCAACCTTTCTAGAGGAAACTGATCTCTAGAAGGACTGTGTAAGGCAACTTCCCTGCCCCTAGAGCTGCTCCTCTCTCTATCCACCTCTCTTCCCCTCCCCCCAGCCACCTCCTAGGCTAGAAAACTGTCAAAGCCCAGATCTCAGTTCTTCTCCAGGCTGTGGCAGCTTTTCTATTGTGATGGCTGATTTTCTATATGTGACTGCTCATTTAGATGAAGCGGGGTGCCCTTCATTAACCCTTTCCAATCTCCCCAACAGACCTGCCCACCTAAAAAATTTCTAGTTATCTTCTTGTAAGCACGGGCTACAGTGACCATCTCTCAAGCCAGGCCCAGCTCAGGCCCAGATCTCATAGGCCAGCCAGTTTGGCGAGGTGATGAGGCATCATCCCCTGCCTGCTTTCCAGATGGCGTTGGCACCTTTGATCTTCATCATCAGCCTTCCTGGACTGGTTGTCCCTCTACCTGCTTGTCCAGCTCCAGGCTTTGCTCACACATAGCTGTAATCCCAGCACTGGAAAGGAGCAACAAAGACCAAAGGATCCCAAGGGCTTGCTCATTGGCTGGTCTAGATGAATCAGTAGGCTCTTGGTTCAGTGAAAGGCCCCGCCTCAAAAAGATGGGAGACCAGTGGGACGGCTAAGTAAGTAGGGTGCTTAATGCCGGGGCTGAAGGCCTGAGTTAATCCTGGGGTCCCACATGATGGAAAGAGAAAACTGACACCTGCAAGTTTCCTTCTTCCCCCCTTCTCTGTCCCACCCTCTAAATAATAAATGTGACATAAAGAGGGGGACCACAGTTGATGGAGACCCCCTATACAACCTCTGCACTCCCTTGCACACACGGCGTAGACGAGTCTATACAGGCACAGATGGGGAAGGGAGATGAAGTTTTCTGCCAGAGGATATCCTCAGCTTAGACGTTTTCTAAGTGCCTACTGTGTGTAGGACACCATGAGGGACACTGGGGTTAGAGTCCTTCGTCTGAGAGCATGGGGCTGGATAGGGAATAGAACATTCTTCCTAGGGTTCAGTGGAGTCCAACAAAGAGAACTGTGTCTTGGAAGACCAGGGGTTTGCACCGCATATGTTGTCAGTGTTCTTCCCAGTCAGCGTGTGATTCAGATCAGGCTCACTCAGCAGCCAGGCAGAAAATGCCCTGTAGCAATCAGTGGGCACAGGAGAGGGGTGGTGCCCCAGCAGAGAACAGCCTGAAGCCTGTGCTACACGGTGGCCAGCCTCGTGAATTTGAGCCACTGTAGCTTTCCTCATCTCCTCCATCCTGCACTTCTCACCTCACTTTTGCTGCCAGGGCTCACCTCCCAAGAGAACCACTGGCCTGCACATTTGGGTTCTCCGGTTTGGAGTAGAAACCGCCAACTTGGATAGTAAGAGAACACTGAGTCTGTTTAGGGATCCCAGTGCTGGACGGGTTACAGGGAGGGAAGTTGAGGAAAGGCTCAGGGAAGCTGCTGGGGTCCAGATCCTCAGCCAACAACACAAAGAGCATGGACCAGTGCAGCCTCCCCAGAGGAGGAAATGCATTCTACCTTGAGACCCTGGCTCATCCAGATGTGCTTCTGCTCTGGCCCTTTTTCCTGAAGCTCCAACCTGCCTGGCCTCATCCATACCGCCTCCTATCCCACCTCTGAATATGCCTGTCCTGTTTCTTGGAGTCTTGGGGGTCTCAGTTTTCAAGAACATGCTTCAGGGAGAAACCTCTTGCTCTTTCATTCTGTCTCCCACAGATTCTTTGTCCTGCTGGAGACTGCTCTCCCTCTGTTCTGTCTGTTTCTTATCAGAGATTGATGTAGGCTGTCAACTCTCCCACTTTCCTTAGCCCAGCCCTGTCTGCAGTGTCCCCCAAGGCCACTCATTTCCCTCAGGGCAGACTGATAAAGAAGGACCAGTGTTACCCTATGGCTCTATAGGTGAGGATGCTGCATCCCAGCTATTTGCCAACAGTCAACAGTCATGTGCTCTGACTCTGCAGCAAACACGGCTTGAACCCAGGCTGTGAGTTCCAGGTAGTGAGCAGGTCCCAGACTGAGAGGACTTGTGGTCCCAACCAGAAACCCACCCAGGCAACTACATCAACTTGCTTGGTTCTCTGATAATGTCCAGATCCTAGAATAAGGCCTGGCATTTAGGAGCCACTTGGTAGCTGTTTATGGAATTAGTGAAGAAATGACTTGGGGCTTGGTCACCCAATGCTAGCCTTCCCTGTTTACACAGTTTCCTCATTTGCAGCTGTGAGACCCCAGGTCTAGGCTGAGAGGACTGTATGTGCACATGTGTGTGCACATGCCTGCATGTGTGTGTGTGTGTGTGTGTGTGTGCATGCCTTTCTGTGTCCAAGAGTGACTATGTATCTGTATGTCTGTATGTATATGTTTGTCTATATGTCTCTGTGTTAATACATTCATGTTCATGTGTGTATCTCTGAATGTGCATGTATGCATCTATGCAGGCACGTGTCTCTGTGTACATTCATAAAAGTGTATGTGTGTGCAGGTGTCTATCTTTGTGTGTACACATGTGTGCTTATGCATGCATGCATGCAAGTACATGTATACCTATGTGCGCATGCCCGCAGGTACATGTACATGTGTTGTGCATGTGTGCATTTTCATGAGTGTGTACCTGCCTCCCTGTTTGCATGTGCACTTCTCTATCTCTGTGTATGTGTGCATATATATGCAAGTGGCCTGAATGTATAATTCTGTCTGTGTGTCTGCGTGTGCCACATTAGTCCTGGCTAAAAGCCTTGGGGGCAGCACTGGCCACGCTGTGTGAGCCCAAGTCCTGTTTCAGCTTAATTACACCTGACAGGCTGATTAGGGGAGGAAGCTGCTGCATCTCTATCACAGCAGACAGGGTGAGGTGTCTCCACTTAACCTCTTCAGCAAACAAGAAGGCAGCCATTCAGTCTGCACAAGATCTCAAGAAAGGGGCGGGCCATGCAGGAAGCACAGTAAGCCAGTGGACAACTAGGAATGTCCAGGGTGAGTGCAAAGAGGGGCAGAGGGGCCTGGGAGACAAGAGTGCACACATAGAGCTGGGAGAGTGGAGCTGGCCCAGGCTGAGGCTCAGGAGCCCCGGCGTGCACAGTTCTCCTGGAACTCAACACTGCTCTAATGCCAGAAACCCAGAGTGCTCAGGGGAAGACTTAAAGTTGGCAAGTTGCTCTTCTCTGTATCCCTTTAAATTCATAACTATGTCAGAGGACATCTCCGTTCTTGAAGTGGAATGCTTGCTTATGAACGAAAGCGGTTGGGAAGTGGCTGAGTCAGCAAAACGTTTGCTGTGTGAGCATAGGGACAGGAGTTCATATCCTCAGTGCTCTTGTAAGAAGCTGGGCATGGTGGCCTGCATCTGTAATACGGTGCTAACTGCTGGAAACAGGTGGGTCCCTGGACTTGCTGGCCTTATGAATGATGTTCAGTGAGGAACCCAGTCTCAAAAAATAAGAAGAAGAGTGACTGAGGAAGGCATCTAACACCAACCTGCAGCTTCCACACAAAGGTGCATACACATGTGCCCGTAAACACATGTATGCACACCTATTTGAATATGTACATATGCCTTATACCACACAAGGATGAAAGCAAAACAACCCAAGCTTTGGAATAACACCTAAGATTGTCTTCTGGCCTACACACACACACACACACACACACACACACACACACACACACACCCATAAATAAAACGTAGGAGTCTGGAGATGCGGCTTAGCAGTTAGGAGCACCTTTTGCTCTTGTATGGGCCCCAGTTCCAATTCCCAGCTCCCATATGGCAGCTCATAACCATCTTTAACCCTGGTTCCAGGGTATCTGATGCCCTCTTCTGGACTCTGTAGGTACTGCATACACAGAGTGCATATATACACTTAAGATGATAGCAGTGGCAGAGAGGCTGTTTGGAAGGTACTACTTACTGACTTTTCTTTCTCCTGCACCTCCCATGCCCGCAGACTTAGATTCAGGGATCAGGGTGAGTGTGGTGGGTTGTATATGCTCAGCACTATTTGGAGGTGTGGCCTTATTGAAGTAGGTGTGCCCTTGTTGAAGGAAGTGTGTTACTGAGGGCATGGGCTTTAAGACCCTCATCCTAACTGCTTAGAAGCCAGTTTTCTCCTAGCTGCCTTCGGAACAAGATGCAGAACTCTCAGCTTCTCCTGCACCATGCCTGCCTGGATGCTGCCATGCTTCTGCTTTGATGATAATGGACTGAACCTCTAAACCTGTAAGCAAGCCCCAGTTAAATGTTGTCCTTATAAGAGCTGCCTTGGTTTGTTTCCAGTGGTAAAACCCTAACTAAGACCATGGGCACAGACAGATAGGGGCGGGTACTGTTATTATCACATTGAAACATGCTTCTGACTGCACTTTCCCACCCCTCAGGAGCCACACAGACCCAGGAAGCTAACTATTTCCTCTTAAGAGTGCTGGCTTAGCCCCAGACGCTGGACAACACACATGGAAATCAGCTCACCCATCTCACCCATCTCACCTGACACTAGAGGCCTTCCCATAGCATGCCTCCTCCCGGGCCTCTGGCTGAGTGTCCCCCTCCTCGACTGGTGTCTAGGGTGTCTCAGAGCACTGTCAGTGCTTGTATCTCAGGATGTATAGCACTTTATTTTTTGGTCTCCAAGGATGCTTTCCTCTGGCTGTATTCCACTGGAAGCCAACTGCAGTAATTTCATCTCCTTTGTGATATGGATGTAACAGACTCCTCTCTCTGCACATGTAAATAACTAGCACAAATAACTACATTGTTCAGAGCCTCTCCTGAATCTATCCCTGTAAGTCTCCCAGGACAGAGTTGGGGGCAGAGGTCTGTGAACGTATGTCACAGGCACAGACTATAGGAGAGGGGGCAGCCACTGGAGTTCCTAGGTTACCATGCCTCTTTACACATGTTGAACAGAGACACATAGAGAGTTGCGAGGAAGGGGACAGTGTGTTAACACAGCTGTGTGGGAGCTTGGAAGTGAGCCAGACAGGCCTCTCCGTGGCTCTGCTCTAATTGGGCAAGAAAGGAGGGCTTGGGGACCAGGTAATCTTTTAAGGTTCATTTATATAGGGCCTACATCTTTCAAGTTCTTATAAAAGGGAGCTTTCACCTGCACTACCCTTTGATTAAATGAAGCCCAGGACAATTTAAGGTCTTCCAGTACTGTGGCCACTCATACACAGGTCACTGGACTCACCACTGCCACACGCCACATGCCTGTTGTCCTCACAAGAGGTGGGATTGGAGCACCTACCTAGATGTGCAGAGGGTGGGTGGCTTGGAGAGATGGAAGAAGAAACCATGGAGAAGTGGTGAAGAGCAAAGCTGCCACCGGCCAAGGAGACCTTGAAGCTGTAACGGTGGAATTAGCAGAATAAGCAGAAAATGATCCTTCCTGTGAAACTTCCAGAAGGTCCAGAGGGAGCCCCGACATTCAACCTCCAGACTCCAGAACTGGAAAAGATATGTTACTGTGACTTCAAAGACCCTGAGCTTGTGGGAACTGGTTATGGTGGCCCCTGGAGAGCAAAAGCAAAACCACAGTGAACATTAACCTTGAAAAATTAACATGACTGTAGTACCATGCTGATTACCTTCTGTCCAGGAGCATTCCAGAGAACATCCCCTGGACAAACCGATTTCCCACTAATACAAAGAGATTTGAAAGAAACTGGTATTTTAGCTATTAGTGTGGCAAGTGTATGTGATGGTGGGAAGGGTTGCAGCCATGTTGTGAGCATGAGACCCAAAGCTGATAGAATAATCTTATGGAGGAATAATATGGAAAGAACCTGAATCATCAGTGAATTTCATGAAGGGAAACTTCAGACCCCTAAGCTCTCGGCTCTGGGACATCTTGTTATGTTAGATAATAAATCCACTTATTTCTAAAGTCACTTGGAGTTTGCATTGTTTCCTAAAGTCAAATGTAACCACAATGTAAGGTTCACGTTAGTTAGTCAGCAGTCCCCTGGTGTGAGACAGAGCGCTAGATGCACCGGAAGATAGTAGAACCTACCAGTGACGTTCAACTAAGAAGTCAGACCCCAGAGGATCAATATAAGGTCTGTGAGACCCCAGAGAAATCTAAGGAAGCTGTTGATGCTTCTTTCTTCTCAGTCAAGCTTGATTCTTTGGACAGGACTTCAGGTATATGTATAGAAGCACAGGAAGCCGGAGCAAAGGGGTGGGGGTGGGGCTCACTCCAATGAGCAGGGTCAAAGTAGCTCTACCAACCTCAGGGGAACTGATGTGTATATACATCAGTTATAAAGAGCTGGACAGGACGATGGACGGTCCATGCACTGTGATCCTAGCACCTAGGAGACGGAGGCAAGAAGATCTCAAGTTCGAGCCCAGCCTGGACTGCAGAGTGTGCCCTTAGCCCCGGAAAACAAAGCAAAGCAAAATAAACAAACAATGTAAAGTCAACAGTAGGGAAAATGACTCCATCAGTAATGCTTTTGCTGAACAAGCATAAGAACCTGAGTTCAGATGCCCCGTCCCCACATGGCAGGGCAGGGCAGTGATCCCAACCCTGAGGAGGCAGAGGGAGAGAAGCCCTAAGGGTTGTTAGCTAGTCAAAGTCAATGAGCTCCAGGTTCAGTGGGAGACTCTGTCTAAAATATAAGGTGGCAACTCATTGAGGAAGATGCCTGGCATCGACTTTACAGACAACACACACACACACACACACATACACACATGCACATACACACACTTACACTCACACACACAAATTCACACACATGCACAGGAGCACAAACACATGTGAACACGTACACACATGCATGCACACCAAAATAAAAGTAATATTGTTAAGATGTCTATGGTCTTATTCATGGTCAGTCTCTCTCATAGCCCAGAAGCCGTACAGTATGAGATAACACAGCAGATTGGATGCAGAAACCGATAGAATCCAGCTGTCTCTGCTGAGCCAGACGTTGAAGAAAGCTTCATGAACAGAAACGAGGGCACTATTCTTACAACTTTATTTTGTCAAAATGCAGTTATTTCTATTAAAATACCATTTGTGTTTGAGCACACTGGGACTGCCACTTGCTTTAGGAAAAAAAAAATGACAATTTCCGAGCAGATACGAACGGATGCACCTCATTGCAAGCAAAAGCTCTTTGAGTCCTTGATGATACTAAAACGTAGTCAAGATCAGACGGTTGCAGAGCGGCTGATGCAGTGATATAACAGTTAAGAAGGGCAAGGAGAGAGGCTGGGGATCGATGGGGCTGGAGCGCTGGGCATGGAAGCTGGGTCAGCCATTAGAAGAGTCATCACTGATGGTGTCTCTGTGGGGCACAAGACACTCCCGTCTGGGCTCCTTCATCCTCTTCTTCTCTTCATTTAGCACTGTCCTGGTGACACCCACTTGATTGAAGATGAGGAAACCACACATTGAGATTATCAACTGCCCAATTCTTAGAACTAGGCAGCTGGAGAGAGAGGGATCATTCTTACTACTCAAGCTTGAGGACCTGTGTTCAAATCCCCAACACCCATATGAACAGCTGGATGCAGTGCATGCTCTTGTAACCTCAGTGCTAGGGGAAGGGACTAAATGGGCCTTGATGGAAACAGGCGGACCCTCGGGGGCTCACTGACCAGCTGATCTGGCTGAATTGTCGAGCTCTGTTCAGTGTGAGAGCCTATCTCAAAAAGTAAGGTGGAGAGTCATTGAGGAAGATGCTCAGTGTTCTCCTCGGGCCTCTACATAACAATGCTCTTCACATAGTACACTTGCACACACACGCACACAAACATGAATAAAAGTGTGTGTGTGTGTGTGTGTGTGTGTGTGTGTGTGTGTGTGTGTGTGTGTGTGTGTGTGTGTGTGTGTGTGTGCTGAACAAAAGCTCTGCTCTAAGTAGGTGCTGAATCCAGAAATCAAATCTGGTTCCCCAAATTCCAGTCTAGTGCCTCACTCCTCAAAACTCTCACAGAGTCACAACTTGGTATCCAGCCCTTCCATGGCTTTGGCCTTCAGTCCGTGCTCTGAGCCCTCTGGGTACCAGGATCTTCTTCTGTAATATGGGTGCTGATACATCTGTACTGTTAGGCTACATGGAGATAACGAGTGAGTGTGGGAGCCATCTCTCAAACAGCTCAGTGGATACAGACATCATGATTCCTGATTTCCTGCTTGGATCTTTTTTTGCTGGGAACCACTTTAGCAGCCCCCGGCTGGCTGTGAACATCGGTGATAGGAGCTCCCTTGGGCTTGCACACACATACTCAGGTGACTTGTGGGATACATACTTTCATTTTAACATCCAGATATATCCACTACACGCCCCCTCTCTCAAGCATGCCCTCAGCTAAGGCAGAGTCCCAGCCACTAGTCAGAGGGCTCCCCTTTCTTCTCTGATTACAGACACTCAGTCAATATCTCTTGCTGTGTGACAGGCCTTTTCTGAATCTTTCTCGGTAAAGAATTAAATCATCATCACTCCCAGGCTGTATTCTGTGAGATGAGGAATAGAGTCTGCAGTGATTGTTAGCTATGTAGTGCAGCAGAAATGCTGAGCTGAGACGTGCTTTAAAAACACTCAGCAGTGTCCAGGAGACGCCCTCTAGACAGAGAGCCCAGGACTCGGCAGAGGGGATAGTCATTTCTTGGGCTATAGCCCTGAGGCTGTGCCTTGCTTTATGTGTGGCTGGGGAAAGAGTCCCAAGTGGACCAGGAAACCACTATGCTGATGCCTCCTCCAGCTTGCAGCAAATGCATGCTCTTGAATAAGCCATGTCCCCTCTCTACCCCTTGGGGACTGACCAGATGACCATGTCCCTTGTGACCACGTTGCCCTGGGATGTGTTTGGAGACCCACAGGGTAGCAGGAATGGTCAGAAAGAGGCAAGGAAGAGCCCTGATCTAGGATTTGGTCACCTAAGAGTCCCCCGCTCCCCAGGTTTCTCTGGAAACCAGTTGTGCAGCAGGTGTGCTGTAAGGACCATCCCTGGGGACAGAGGCCAAGGAGCAGAGGCAAGAAAAAGACTAGCAGAGGCAATCAAGGAAGGTGTATCTCCATTTTCTTGTCCTGCTCCCTCACCCCATCCCCATCTTTCTGTGTTGGAGCCACTTATGCCTGCCCCCCTTACCACCTTTTCCTCTCCCACTCAGGTCTTCTTCTTACTCGTTATCTGCCCTCAGGACCCCGCAGCTCTGGCTATGACTCATTGCTTAGAGTTCTCAGCCCTCAATGCTTGAGCATACCTCTCGCTCTCTCTCTCGCTCTCTCTCTCTCGCTCTCTCTCTCTCTCTGTCTCTCTCTCTCTCTCTCTCTCTCTCTCTCTCTGTGTGTGTGTGTGTGTGTGTGTGTGTGTGTGTGTGTGTGTGTGTGTTATTCCTCACATACCATCTAACATCTTGCTTTGTGAGACGTGGTCTCTCACTGAGAACTAGGCCTCACAATTTAGCTAGACTGGCAGACCAGTGAGCCCCAGGGATCCACCTGTCTCCACTTCCTCAGCAGTAGAACTACTAATTTATGCCACAGTGCCTGCGTAAGTGCAATGGGATCGAATGGGTCTACACAGCAGGCACTTTACTGACTGAGCCATCTCCTCGGCCTCTACTTCTCTGCAATGGCCGATACACTTGTGTGACTGTCTTCTTGCAATCAAAGACTATATTCCCTATCCCACCTTGTCAGTGGGTTCCAGGTGGCAGCTTGTCTTCACTCCCCTGAAATTACAATTGTGCACCATGAGTCTCAGCTTTTCTATATGGGTTCTGGGGATCAAAAATCAGGTTCTCAGGTTTGCAAGGAAGGACTTTATTGACTGAATTATCTTTCCAGCCTTAGAGCTATTCTTTATACATGGTGTAGGGAGTCCCATGACCTATTCAAATTCACAAAACTAGGGATGAACTGAATCAAGATTTGAAACTTAGCCCTTGGAATCCTAACACAGTAATGATAGCAGAACCTCAGTGAGCTACCTATGTAGAATCACACCAGACCTACCAGGATACAAACGAGCAAGAAGGAGTCTCTGGGTCTGTAACTATGTGCATGGCGACTCTTCCAGCTCCCCTACTCAAGCCCACCTTCAAGAGAAATCAGTTTTGTGATTCACAATGGTGGAGGGGGAAATGGCCCCCTCTGGGCAGCCTCTTATCGCTTCCTATGACGAGTGTTCACACTCTCAATTCTCTAGTCACACACACTGTTTAACAGTATAAACATTGATCCGTATATTTCATGTTTATAGCTGCTGCTCTTGCAGGGCTCTTAGGAAGCTCCCATGAGCCTCTTGCTTTGTCGACAAATGGAAAGATCAAGAGGAGCCAGCATTGTAAGGCTTCCCTGGGACTAGCGTCTGCAGGGTGTGGACTCCAAGCCACGTGGAGCGACCCTGACAGAGTGTGCCAGTGCGTGTTGAGGAAATCATCTGTATGGGGCTCTGGGTTTCCAGAGGGGGAAAGGATGCAATCTTTTCCTTCCTTCTACATAATATACAGCTTTGAGGAGGAGTGAATCACTCAAGAAGTCAAAGGGGCTAAATGGTGGGCCACGCCTGCCATCCCAGCACTGAAGCAGGAGAGTTGACAGTTCTACAGTGAGACATCCCTCTCCTAAACAAAAGGAAACAGAGGGATGCTTAGAAGAGCGTAAACAAAATACAATCACACTAGAAACCAGATAATAAAGGATAAGAGGAAAGACTGCCAGGCCAGAATGGAAAGGAAAGGAGAGAAGTCAGGGATGTCCCTCTGTTGGGAAGTTCTCACACCCAAGGTCATGGGCATGACTCCCACAGTGAGCTCGGAGAACTGGCTCAGGTGCCACTAGCCAAGTCAGCTCCTAGACAGTCCTTGGGCAACAAACCTTTTCTCTTCGGAGGGGGAAGGTGCGTGGCACTCATGCTCAGGCAGGCAGAGAGCAGGGAGACAGCCGGGTAAAGAGGCAGCACCTACAGTCAGCTCCCAGATCCATCTCCCCAAGATCTGTCTCTGCTTAAGATACCTCCCCAACCTACTGCAAGTAAGGCCTGTGTACTACGGAGGGATAATGAGCCCACACCCTTGAATGTGAGGGTGTAGGCGAAGGTAACCAAGCAGACTTTCCCTATGGTGGAGACACTCAGCCTCAGCGCCCTTTGCAGCTACATGTCTCCTGGCTACATGCTCACTGTGCGCACTGCAGGGTGTTTAACAACACCGTGAATTCTACCCACTAGGTGACAGTAGCCCTGTCCAGTGTGACAACAGAATGAGTCTCCAGACACTGACCAAACTGCTCTAGCTGAAGCACTCCTGCTCCAGAGATCGTACATCTCTTGGTGTGACCTAGGAAAGCTCATTCTCTTCCCAGGCCTCTGGAGCTCCTGCCTCACAGTTGACCCCAGGCATATCACTCTCTCTGTCTCTGTGCCCTCCAAGAGAGATGCCGTGTGGAAACATGGAAGATGGGTGTTTTCTTCTGCTTTTAAGTTTGCAACCCCCTTATAAAGTACCTCTACAGAGATTAAGAATAAATCAGCCTTTGCACTGAACACTGAGAGAAAAGGCCTTGTGGGTGGGTCAGTGCAATGCAGACTGGCCACAGCGACCTCTGGCCTCTGGGAGCATGGGTGCCATTGTCTGGTCACCTACAGAAGCAGAACATACCTGAGAGACAACATCTTTATGTAACCAGACTCTCACAACCCTTGTTCCAGTGTGTCCAATGGTGAGGCTGAAGAGGAAGACCTCTGAGGTCTCTGACTGCCCTGATTACTTTCCTGTTGCTGTGGGAAAGTGACCTGACAGAGGCAACTTAAGGAAGGTTTTGTTTTAGCTTGTAGCTACAGCAGGGATACAGTCTCTCATGGCAGGGAAAACATGGCCTGTAGAAGTATGTGGCTGCCCCCTCATAAAACACTGGTGTCCAGAAGCAGAAAAAGAACAGGAAATGGGTGAAGATATAAACCCTCAAAGCCCACCCCCCAGTGACATACTTCCTCAGGATATGGCTTCTTCCATATCCTGAAGCTCTCATAACTGTCTCCATCGGCACCGCTAGCTGGCACCAAATGTTCAAACACATGAGCCTGTGGGGAGCACTTCTCATTCAAACCACAGTGCCCGCCAACTCTGAAGGACTGCATCCATCCTTTCTAGGTGTTCCACTCTTGGGTGATAATTAGAAACGGTCTGATCATGTGGTGTGTCTCGGTGTGCAGGGCAGGCTGTGAATTCTCTCATTATTACCTCTTAATTACCTGAGTGGATACAGGCAAGCAGTGCTAATTCCAACAGGCAGGGTGATCCGGGATCTCCTGTTGTGACTGGTCGTGGGATGCAATACAAATCAACACTCCGTGTCTCTCTCTCTGTCTCTCTCTGTCTCTGTCTCTGTCTCTGTCTCTCTCTCTCTCTCTCTCTCTCTCTCTCTCTGTGTGTGTGTGTATGAGACAGACAGACAAAGATAAACACAAACACAGAGACACATACAGAGAGACAGGGAGAGGCAGGAAGAGAGACAGAGAGAGGGAGAAAGGGAGAAAGGGAGAAAGAGAGACAGAGATGGAGGGGAAGAGCGAACATCTCCTTCTCATAAAGAAACTCTATGCACAGCAATCCATTGATAAATGAGAGCTGGCCACTTGTTTAGACAGTTTTTAAACAAAGCCTAACATGACCTGAATACCTAATTTATGGTTTTATTTCATTCTGTTTTTTTTTTTTTTTTTTTTTTTTTTTTTTAAATTTTTTGAGACAGGCTCTCACTATGTAGCCCCAGCTGGCCTGAAGCTCATTATATAGAACAGTCTGGCCTTGAACTCACAGAAATCTCTCTGCCTCCCAAGTGCAGTGCTGGAATTAAAGGTGTAAGACACTACACCTGATTGATTTTCATTTTTGTTATTAATTTATTTTGTATGCATGTGTGTGGAGTGTGTGCGTACGTACATGTTGTTATGTGTGCATATATGAGTGTGAAGGCACACAGACACCTGTTTGCATGTGGAAGTCAGAGGCCAATGTTGGGTATTTTTTCTCTTACCTTCATCCTATTTTTTTGAGACAGGAGGACTTAATGCACCCACAGCTCACCAAGTCAGCTGTCTAGGTGAGCAACAATGCCCAGAGATCTGTTTTCTCTGCCTCCATAGTGCTAGAATTATAGGCATGCTCTCCTATGACTGGGCTATGTGTGTGGGTTCTGGAATTCAAAGGTTGGCAAGAACTTGAGCAACTGAACCTTCTCCCTGGTTAATGTTTGATGGCAACAGACTACGAGGCTCAACCTGTCCAGCACTTCTCCGGAGTTGAAAGCAAAGCATGCCAGCCTTTGGGTCTTTCTACTCTCCTGGGAGGTCAATTTCTGCTCCCCACTCTCCACCCTTCTCAGTGTCTCCACTTGCACATCTCTCTTCAGTCTGTGTCTCTGTTCCTGCCTGTCCCATGCCCACCTCTCCTGTCTCTATCATTCTTTTTCAGACTCTCATCCCTGCCCCTCATGGCCTCTCCCACTAATCACAACCAATCGCCCGCGAAGAGAGGCCCTGTCAGGAAGATTATCTGCCTGTTCAGACCAAAGGGAATTTCTTTGTGCATCTCCCTGTGATTCTTCTTCAGAGGGATCGATCCCTAGCATCCGACTCTGCATCTGCAGCAGGCTCCCCACTCTGCCTGGACCACTGGCCTTATTCTACAATAACAACAATACTGTGGGGGGAAATCACCTGGGGTGGGGAGATGCTGATGGCACCAAGGCCAAGCTAAAAGCAGCTCCTCCAAGGGAGGAGACGGTGCCAGGACAATGGGCCCGGCCCCTTCACCCCCTCCGGAGTGCCTCTCATCTCCCTCTCTCACCAGCGTGATTATTTATGGAGTTATAAAGTGTCCTTCAAGCTTCACATTCTTCTCAACAAGCTGTAAGACAGGCGGGAGAAGCTCTGGCCCCAAACTAGATTGCCGAGGAAGGGGTGGAGAGGATGGGGCACGGAGCCATCGCCTTCATCCTCCCACCAGCTTGCCTTTCAGGCTGACCTTGAAGGTGGAGACTGGCTCAGATTTCCCATGCTGCGTGGATCTTTCTCCCAGAGCTGTGTGCTCAGAGATCAAGGGAAGACACTCTGGGCCTGCTGGGAGGGGTGACAGGCGCCAGGCCAAGATCTAGGCAAAGGCAGAATGAGGGGGGCATGATCTGTGCTCACCCTGTCTCTCCACCATCCCTTCAGAACAGAGGTAGTCTGTGGGATACATCCCAGAGGAGAAGCAGGAGTCCTTTCCACCACAGTGAACAGACAGGCATGGGCTCTACCCACCTCAGAGCTAGGTCATCTGAGGGGACTGATCTTGCCACTGAGAAGAAATGAAGCCCAATGCAAGTCCCCATGGCTGAGGTAAGGGTGGGGCTGTGGGAGCTAATCCAAAGGTGACTTGAAGTTTGATGGTGGTAGACAAGGAAGGGGTAGAGAGGGGCCATGTGAGGTGTCCTACTCTGAGACCCAAGTGAGACCAGGAAGGGTATGCTCAGCTGTGAGATGGAGTGATGGAGTGGCATCTGTGATACCCATGTCTGTGGTCCACGATGACTTTCCTGCCTCTGTGTGTGTGTGTGTGTGTGTGTGTGTGTGTGTGTGTGTGTGTGATATACCACACCACTGAATGCACCAATGGACAAAATGGAAGTACACTATAAGTCAAGAGAGAGGTGGTGAAGAGGTGGAAGGTAGAGAAATAACCTCAGCTACCAGAACAGGCTGGCTCCCACTGTTACAAAGAACCAGGATTCTGTGGCTTAGAATGGTGAGCATGGCAGACTTGGCAGGTATGTAGTACACGCCAGAGAAAGATATGCTTCCACATCCCCAAGTCTGATCCCTGGCCCTACACTCAACACTTGAAATGCCCTGTGCCTCAGTTTCCTCCCCTGTGCAATAGGGTCAGGGTTCGATTTTATTACTTATTCTGTTATTATGCTTGTTGAGATAATAAGACAGCAGGCCAGCATACAGCACATGGCAAATAGTCACTTTGATTTGATAGCTCTTACTGGACTTGGGAGACTTTGATGCCAAAGCCAGCTCTTGAGCCAGGCACCTTATTTCTTCATGCTTTAACTCCTATTTGTAATGACTGGTTCCATCTGCCGGCTTGGTGGGGCCTAGAATCAGCCGACTCACCTCTGAACTTATCTGTGAAAGTGTTTCCACAGAACATGGCCAAGTGTGCAGAGTGGAAGACCCATCCTCAAAGTTAGTCACCCTCAAAGTGGGTGGCACCTTCTAAGGGGCAGTGTAACCAGCCTACTTGCCTTTCTTCCCTTCTTCCTGAATTAGTGCCTTTCATAGCTCCACCAGAATTCACCGACATCAGAACCCAGATTCTTCAGCCTTCTAACAGGGACTGAGTACCTATGACTCTCCAGTGACCTTCAGGGCTTCAATGATGGTTTCTCAGCCCTTCCAGCATGCAGAGGCCCATTGTCTGACTACTCAACCCTGTTGTGTAAGCCAATTCAATCACATAGACACACACAGACACATACATAGATACACACACAAAAAAACCACATACACCGACACACACATACATAGACACAGACACATACACATAGACACATACACACAACCACACACAGACACACACACATAAACACAGACACACATAGACACATACACATAGACACATACACACAACCACACACAGACACACACACATAAACACAGATACACATAGACACAGACACACACACTCCTACTTCTGCTTCTCTGAAGATTCCTACCTAACACACAACCTAATTTGGCTGTTGGGAAGATAATTGTCCAAATGTAAGCTGATCTTAGGTATCTTGAAGTGAGGGGACAGCATCTGAAGAAAGGAGGAAGGCTGATAGAACCAGACTGTGTTGGTGGAGGAGGAGGGATCAGGCCTGCCTCAAAAGGCATCCAGGAGCGCTTCATGCAAACATGGTTATGCAAAGTTGTCTCTTCACACTGGGAGAAAACTCCCACTGTGGGAAACTACTCCAACAGATTCTGCACACAGAGGCACTGAATTCCACCAGCTCTTTAATGAGAGGCAGCAATTTCAAGGTAGGATGCTGTGCTGGGTCTACAGAAGATGCATCTGAGACAGTACCACCTTCAGAAGGACACATACACACCCAATCTGTCACGTGTACCTGTCCTTAGGGTCTTCTAGGTGCTACCACGAGCAGAGGTTATGAGTATTTTGGTGTTTTCTCTTTCCTGAAATGTGGTAGGATTAGTGTGCTCCTGAATTAAAGTTAAACATGAACCTATGATCTACCAGCACTTGGCATGCAATGGCTACTGAGATGTAGAAGTGTTTTTGTATTTGATTTCAGTGTTCCTTTATCTTAGGAACCTTGGAACCTTCTGTCTGTGAGATACCTCTTCTCAGTCTGGTCCTTATGTGATGTAATACAGACTCCCCTTCTTACATTGAACATATGACATGAGCAAGGGATAAACTACCTTTTTGTGAAGCCAGACATATGGCACTATTTGTCTCTGCAGCAAAACTTAGCTCATACTGACTAACAAAGTCCTGAAACATACAGTCACCACTCCTGTGTTTGAGTGCACGGTCCATTCTACAGAGGGAACCAGGATCCACTTATCAGTGACTTCTAAGGCAGCCTTAGAAGAGGAATTGGGACTGAGATGTTCCCAGCCTTGAGAATGTGCTGTCTGCTTCAAAAGATGCTGATCTCCTCTTGTTCAAACAAACTCCTCAAAATTGGAGTTTGTCCTTAGTTTCTTTTCTGGAATGGCTCTTGAAATACATATATATATATATATATATATATATATATATATATATATATATAATTATATTTAATGGTTATGCAATTAATTACAGTATGTATTAATAATTAGATAATTAAGTACAGTAGCACATTATTAGCAATTGTATGCATTAATTCACCTGATTTCCATAATATTCATGAGATAGATGCTTTTGCCCACATCTTCCAGACAAGGCAACCAAAGCACAGAAAAGTTAAACAACCTGTTCAGGATCACACAGCCCTTTCAAATCCAGTGCACATGGCTCTACAGTCCTCGAGTTGGAGTCCTGGACCCCAGCCTGGCTGCCTGCCAGAGCCTCCACGCCTCCTATCTCAGGGAGACTCTGAAGAGGATGAAGACTTAAAAACATCATCTATACAGACTGGCTGTAACAGGCTCAGAGCCTTTTGGTAGTTTCTTACCTTTCCCATCTGCCAGGTCTACCCTTAGCTCCCAGCTGCCATCTCAGAAACAGCTCTCTTCCTGGCTACTTTACAAGTACATGGCTACTTCCTGAGGGGTGGTGACTTGCCATCTGTGGCAACCCACTGAGCTCTCACTTTAGTGAGACTGCCAAGCTACATGAGATTAAAGTCATCTTACAGTAATTCTCTCCTTTCTGGTCAGCCACTATTCTAGGACTGAGCATGCAAATTTTCTAGCCAATAAGATGATGAGGAGAGATGCCCACCCATCTTGCTGCCTAAAAGTTGGGCTGCCATCTTAAAAAGACGAGGGATAAGAGAGCTGCTGGGTAGAGTGGACAGACAGCGAAAGCTTGTGGCTTTGATGGCCTTGCTGATTTGTCAGGTCATCACCTCTAGACTTCTAGTTAGTTGACTTAAACTCACAAAATATGAGCCAAGCCTCTTGTGGAGTCACCACCAAAGCCCGATAGTAGAAGTAGACAGGCAGGGTTATGTAGGGGTCTCAAGACTGACCAGCACAGGGTTTGATTCTGATCCACTTAGCCGTGTGGCCTCGTGTACTTCATGTGTCCCAACTCCAGACCAACAGCCTAGAGACTGAAATAAGGATTCCCTGCACTTGTAAGAATGACGGAGTTTGGCACAGAGGCAAAAGAGCAGCTGTATGCTGGGCTAGAACAAACAAGCAGAGTATGAGCCGAGTCCCTTTGGAGACCCCACCAAGGGGTCTGAAGAAAGGTATGGCTGTATCCCCCCAAGGATAAAAAGCAGTACACGGGGAGGAAACCCCTCATGCCATAGGAAATGGAGCCCATTCTGCCGAAGACATTGGTCTTTCCCTGGCTTGCTCTGATGGGTCAGCCCTCGGTAGAAAGCCAGTCATGTGCATAGGCCAGAGACACTGGGATTTCTATTTCAGCGTCGCTACTAACTAGATCTCTGCTCTTGGAAAATGCACCTCATGAGAATAAAACTTGGACTCTCCTTCTTGGAAGGCAGATCTCATGGCCCTCGGTGGTACAAGCCAATGTGACTGAATGGAGATGTACCTACATGAGGACACATCTCTGAATCTACTTGAGAAAATATTTCCAGAGACTATTGCTGCAGGAGGATTCTGACTTTAACCAGTGGATCAATTCCTCGAGGCTATTGTAATATGGTAGTGTTATTGAGAGGTGGTGAAAGACAGGAAGTTAGAAAGTAGAGTCTCATCAGGGGAAGTGGGTTCTCAGAGGCATGTTCCCTAAGACTATATAGTGCTCTGAACCCTTCCCCATATGTGCTTTCTCCGTTTCTGTCCTGGTTAGTGTTTCTATTGCTGCAATGGAACACCATGACCAAAGGGCAAGTTGGATGGACAAAGGTTTATTTTGATTACACTTCCACGTTGCTGTTCATTATCGAAGGAAGACTGGACAGGAACTCAAACAGAGAAGGAATCGAGAGGCGGGATCTGATCCAGAAGGCATGGAGGAGTGCTGCTTACTGGCTTGCTCCTCCTGGCTTGCTCAGCCTGCTTTCTTATAGAACCCAGGACCACCAGGCCAGGGTTGGCCCCACCCACAGTGGGCTGGGCCCTACCCCATTGATCATTAATTGAGAAAATGCCTTACAGTTGGATCTCATGGAGGCATTTCCTCATCTGAGGCTCAAGACCAGCCAGTACAGTTTCCTACCTGCCATGATATAAACTGTTCTATACCGCCATGCCTCCCCCACCATGATGGACTGACATTTGAGAAACCAGAGCCCAAATCAGTAACTCATTCCTTCAAATTATTATATTAGGCAGTTTTCTCACAGCAACATAAAGAGATGATGATGAGTGGACACATTGGTGATAAGAATGTGGAGGGACAGCAGCCTAGGCTTATCTCACGAGGCTGTTCTAGGCTTGGGCCAACCCCTTAACTTGTCCAATGGACTCGAAGGGAGGGGGGATGTTCTGAGCAGAAACAAGAACATAATGGCTCATTTTCAAGCCCAGTTCCCCGCTTTAATTGAGTTTTCCTAAAAAGCCCCACGAAGCACTTTTCCTACCATTTTGCCAGATTTGATTCTTGCTGATAACACACATGGGGGGAGCGGGATGCTGTGCAAGATGGATCATGAGTGTTGGCAGTGGTGTGTGAAAGATCAGATGGGCCATTGGCTCCACACCAATCAGGGTACAGCCTTCCTCCACCCCTTTTCTCAAACACATTCTGACTGGGCACCTTCAGCTGACAAATTACATATAACCCTTCACCTTGAGCTCATCCCGAGGGAGAGGCATGCTTGGCTCCACCAAGTGCCACTGGGTACCACTTACCTTTAAGGCAGCCAGGATGACAACAGGTGTTTTTGGAAGATGCTAATGCATCTGTATCTAGTCTAGACTACCAGGTGTTCTGGTGGAAGCAGCTACTGATAGAGCAGGCACTGGCTGGTAGTGCCAACAGAGAAAGGACATGAGAGAGGGCAGGTTTGAACAGTGTTACCCACATGAGAGGGTTGAAAGAGCTCAAAGGTTTCCTCAAATGATAGAGGAAGGTTCTCAGTGATGGCTCCTGTGTGGTCCTAGTTAGAATGAATTCCAGCCCTGCCTTTTTTCATTGGTTGTCAAGCTGCAGGGATAGATCCAGCCTGTGTCATCCACTGTCACGCACAGGTGTCCTCACACTGCTCCAGAGTAAGAAGGATAACCTAGACCACAGCATCAGGTTAGCTACACAAAGCAAATCAGTCAAAGTACAAGTAAACAGGGCTGGCGAGATGGTTCAGTAGGTAAAGGGGCTTGCCACCAAGCTTGACAAACTGAGTTCATTACTTGGGTCCCCCCATGGTGGGAGGAGAGAGTTGATTCCTGCAAGTTGTCCTCTGACATCCACTCACTTACAATTTCGCATGCTTGTACTCACACATACACGCACCAACTTTTTTTTAAATATGTGAACAAATCTAGTCACCTCACATTCACTGGCATCTTTACAAAGAAGTGTTAGTCATTTTCTCTAAGTGGAAGATGCTTTATCTAGCGGGAAAAAACTTCTCAGCAACTTGAAGACAATCAGATGAAAATAAAGGCCCCTCCTGAGACCAGTGTTGACTCTGGAAGGAATTTGGATCAACCTACCTCCTGCTTTTCCTTTCAGGGTCACATCTTTTAAAATGAAATCTTTGGATGGGACCACATCCCTAATGATGTAATGGACACTAGATAGATTTTTTTTTTCGAGACAGGTTTTCTCTGTGTAGCCCTGGCTGTCCTGGAACTCACTCTGTAGACCAGGCTGGCCTCAAACTCAGAAATCCACCTGCCTCTGCCTCCCAAGTGCTGGGATTAAAGGCGTGCACCACCACCGCCCGGCGACACCAGATAGATTACAGAATGAAGCATGATAGCACCAACAGAAGCCCTTATAAACACTACCTAGACTCCAAAATCTGGTGTTTGTAATGTCCATTTTCTATCGACTTTTCTCAATATTCAGTCCTAAATGGGACACAGAGCTGGTTCATGTTTTGTGGCCTTATGGAAATGGCTTATGTGTTACATAATAAACAACTTGCTTTTTGTTTTTAAATGTTATTTTCTCTGTGTGCACACACGTGTGTACATGCACATGGAGGTCAGGATCTGGTTCTCGTCTTCTGTGTTGTTTAGAATCTGTCTTACTCTGTGCTGCTGTGTGGGATCCTCCAGGATATGTGGCCCACAAGCATTGGGACAATCCTGCATCTGGTTTTCACTCTGCTCTGGGATTGGGATTACTGGTGTAAGCTACTGCATCTAGTCCTTTACATGGGAACCAGGAGCAGCACTCAGATTGATAGACTTGGACAGAAAGTCCTTTCACCTGCTGAGCCAGCTCCCAGCCCTGCAACAAGCTTCTCTCTGTTTCAGCACCACCAGTTTGAGCTGTGTTCATGCTGATTAATGTAACTCTGTGAATCACTTTCTCTGGATAGATGGATATCTTGTTGATTTGTTTTCTCCTATTGTCTCAATTGCAACAAAACGATATGATGAATATTCACGCTCATATCCTCTTGAACACCAATGGGAGGCATTAGGCAAATGCCCATAGTGGGAATGGCTGAGTAGTGCCTTTGAGTAAGCCAGCAAGCAGTGTTACCCTGTGGTTTCTGTTTCAAAGTCTTAACTGACTACCCAGCCTGACATCTTTTAGTGATGGATTATGACCTGGGAGTGTAATCCAAATTAACCCTTTCTTCCCCTAACTTGTTTTTGGTCACAGTGTTTTGTCACAGAAGAGAAAACAAGCCAGAACAGATGCTAGCATTGTAGGGTAGTAGGTAACGTTAATTCTACACCTGCTGTGGGACAGTGTGTCCCTCAGAGCTTGTTATACACACAGTAAGTTTGATGGCTTTGCCTATATTGAATTTGGCCATCTTCTTTAGGATGGCAACATCATGTCCAGGAAGTTTGAAAAAAAAGGTGCGGAGACAATGTAAACCAAAGAATTAACAACTGTAAGATAGAAGAGAACAAGTGTTTTCTGTGTCAGCCGAAGAGCAGAAGTTTGTAATCCCAGCACCCACAAAACCCAACTGCAGTGGTGGATGGCACAGGTGCAGACAGGAGCATCCCTGAGGCTTGTTACCAAAATTAGTTATCTCCAGATCGGTGAGAGACCTTCCTTGTTGTAAGTGATGATGTATAGAGTTATGTAAAAAGATATCCGACATTGACCTCTGGCCTACACACACACACACACACACACACACACCACCCTATAACCTGGGCATGGGGAGCATCCTGTAGTTCCAGTACTTGGAAGAGACAAGGAAAGCAGGACTCAGATGTTCCTGGATTTGTGATTGGGTCTTCTATGGGTAACAAATGAAACTGCCCTGCACACAATGACCTCTCTGCCAGCTGTGTTTTCACTGTGGCCACTGTGGTGGAGGTGGAGTACCAGAATATGGCCCACAGAGACCCCAGTCACAGGAATAGTTCAGACTCTATCATACCTGGATTCAAAAGGGGCAGATGTCAGGTCTTACAAACAGCACAGATTCTTAAGCTTTCTCATTCACTTTTTTCCTTTACCCACCGAGAGCCCCAGGGACCTACCACTGCACTCTTTTCTCCTATATTTTTCTGTGTAGCCCACAGCAGGAAGACACCGGTTCATCTACTCTAGGAATGTGGTTCAATATGAAGGTGCGGAGGCAGCCTGAGACATTCACAAGCAGTCCTTGCAGTCTCCAGATCCTGTAATCTTTACTTTCCTAACTGCTTAGAGAGACTATCTTAGTCAGGGTTTCTATTCCTGCACAAAACATCATGACAAGAAAGCAAGTTGGGGAGTAAAGGGTTTATTCAGCTTACACTTCCATATTGCTGTTCATCACCAAAGGAAGACAAGACTGAAACTCAAGCAGGTCAGGAAACAGGAGCTGATGCAGAGGCCATGGAGGGATGTTACTTACTGGCTTGTGTCCCCTGCTTTGCTCAGCTTGCTTTCTTATAGAACCCAACACTACTAGCCCAGGGATGGCACCACCCACAATGGGCCCTCCCCCCTTGTTCAATAATTGAGAAAATGCCTTACAGCTGGATCTCATGGAGGCATTTCCTCAAGGGAGGCTTCTTTCTCTGTGATAACTCCAGCTTGTGTCAAGTGGACACACAAAACCAGACAGTACAGAGACTGAGAATCAATGTTTTAAACTCCTTTAAAAATGAATTCATTAAGGCTGAAGAAAGGGCTTGGCACCCACATCAGGCAGCTCACAACTGTCTGTGACTCTCGCTCCAAAAACTCTGACAGCCCTTCTGAACTCCACAGGTACTGCACTCAAGTACACATAGATGCTGACACACATGCCTGGGTACCATCACATGTATGTAATTAGAGAATAACAAAAAACTAAAACATTAATAAAATGGAATTAATTTGCTCTGATTAGAGCCAACCATTCTTCTTAAGGTAGTAACAAAAGTCAGGGTCCTGAATGAAAATCGACTTCAGTGTTGATTTTTACCACTCTAGGTCACTGATCCCACATACAGAGGCTTGGAGAGGAGCCCCTGCTGCCATCACTTCCTCTTGGGTTGGAAGGCATGGACTGGAGCGTAGAGGTAACTGCATTTCTAGAAGCTAGAAAATCCCTCCAACACCTGCGCGAGTACTGGCCATGGTGCTGACCATGGTGGTGCTGACCATGGTGCTGAAAGAGCTGAAAGGTAGGAATGGGTCTGCAGCTCTCAAGTCTGACCTCCCAGCGGCAGCCCAAGGTTTCCATTAATCTCTGCTCTGGGCCACTAGATCTATTTATTTCTAGAAGAATAAATAATCGATCTAAGTTTGTCTGACGAACACACTACTTGTGCACTCCAGCATGAGAAGCAAGTCTGAGGAGAATTCTTGTTTCTGACCTGGCATCAGAAGTGACTCTGCTTTTCCTGTAGACTATTGAAATCAAGAAGAGAACCATCCCTCACACCAGGAGGCCCCCAGGTCTCGCCACATTTACCCTTAGCCCAAGGAAAGACAGTAGTTTCCAGAACTTTTGGGGAAAAAGACAGCGGGTGGGTTTGTGACCTTCACCTTTATTGTTGTCCTTTTATATATCCCCAACATACCTTTTCTGACATTTTTAATTGATCCTCATAATATTTTTAAATAAAACTTTTAAGTAAAAATTGAATTACAAGTGTGTGTGTGAGCGCACATGCGTGAGTGAAGGTCGGAGGAGAACTTGCAGAAGCCTGTTTTCCCCTTCTACCGTGCGGATCTCAAGACTCAAACCCTGTTCTTCATGGTTGGCTAGAAAATGCCTTTACCCACTGAGCCCTCTAATCAACACCTTCATTTTAATAACACAGTTACATTAGACCTCTATGCAGAAACCACTGAAATAGCTAAAATATTTTCCCCAAAGAAGCAGTTCTCAGAGGCAATATGGTGGCATCCTGGAAGTCCTGGACCTACATTATATCTGTGGGTCTCTGGAGAGAAGTCCTCATTCCAGGGGAGGCAGAAAGAGACTGCTCTTCCAGTAGAAAGGTTAATTATGGGAAACTGAGGCAGAATGGAAGCGGTAAGGAGCTCAGCCCGAGCTATCAGGTCTCTGGAAATTCAGAAAAGGAAGGAAATTGACGGACATTCATCGTTTCCAACAAACAAAGGGCATTTGGAAAGAGGCATCCAACAAGCTTCCTGTGGTGCCATGCTGATTAGTAACTAATCAGTTGGTCCTTGATGAGCTGAGAGTGAAAAGGAAGCAGGGGAGTAGGCAACAAGATTGTGAGGACTAGGTACCGATAGGCTCCTATCCTATCAGCTCCACCCTGATAGACTCTCAGATCATAGACAAGATGCCAAAGCATGTCCCTGAATGTCTATCTTCTATTATGTATATGGAACAAAGTCTATCTTTGAGTGGGGTGTGGAGGGAATTAGAAGGAAATGAGAAAACCCAATGTAGTAGAAACTCCAAGGCTTCTACAAGGGTGACCCTGGTAGTAATGGAGATATGGAACCTGACCCAGACATCTTCCATAATTAGGTAACTTCGAGTGATGTGGCTGAGATACCAACGTAGCCACAAGACTTTCTACCTATAATTTGCCCTGCCTACAAGATGTACAGGGGTCATGGAGGAATCTATCCTGTGGGAAAGGCAAACCAACGATTGGAGACACTTCCTGGATAACCAGGACCCAGAAGCTAGACAGCCCAGAGACCTAGAATAGTTAAAAATCAATAAAATGATTCCTAATGATATTCTGCTATACTCATAGATTGGTGCCTAGCCCAGTCATCACCAGAAAGGCTTCCTCTAGCAGCTGATGGGAGCAGATGCAAAGACCCAAAGCTGAACATTAGGCAGAAAGAGAGCCCAAATTGGAGAACTCTATCAAGTGTCTTCCCTCAGAGTGCAGGGAACCCCATGGAAGGACTGGAGGAAGAACTGTAGGAGCCAGAGGGGTTGAAAACACCAGGAAAACATAGTCTACAGAATCAACTAAGCAAGGTTCATAGGGGCTCATGAGACTGAAGCAATAATCAGGGAGCCTGTATGAATCTGCACTAGGTCCTCTGCAAATATGTTATGGTTGTTAGATTAGCATTTTCGTGGGACCTCAAACAGTGAGAGAATGGGTGTCTCTGACTCATTTGGGATCCTCTTCCTCCTACGAGGTTGCCTCACCCAGACCTAATATGAGGGCTTGTGCTTAGTCTTACTCTTACTTGTTATGATAAAATTAGTTGATATCTCTGGGATGTCCCACTCTTTTCTGAAAGGAAATGAAGGGGGAGTGGATCTGGGGGAAAATAAAGGAAGGCTGGGAAGAGCAGGGGGAACTGCAGGGATGTATTGTATGAGAGAAGGCTATTTTTTAAAATTAGAAAAAAAAGGACAACAGAAAGCTCTAGATATTTGAAACCTGAGCCTAGCTGTGCCCCTAAGACCCCAATGGGCTCCTGGAGTGAGATGGACCAGATGATGACATTCCTAGAGTCTCCTCTCCACAACCAGTCCATCTTCTAGCTGTGTGCTTTACCAACCATAATCGCATACCCACAAGCTTCTGGATGGACTTCCTCCCTCTTCGCAAGCTCAACTCCTGTGTTTCCATCACAGGTCAGGACAGTGATTTTCTATGAGCTTTGTCTCTCTGGCTGCTCTGAGAGCAGGGGCTTGTTTCCAGCCATGTTTATATTTCTACCACCAGGAAGCCTCAGGAACAGCGCCAAGCTCGCTGCCTCTCAGACTGGAGGGGGAGACTGGACCCTTTCTAAATGAATTAACATCCCTGCAGCATGGAGTCATGACAGTGCTTGCTGAGTTCTGAGTATATGCTCATACATGACTTTAGATTTGAAAATATATTGCCCCCCCACTCTCTCTGCAACTGTCTACACGGTTCCTTGGCTGTGTCCTCAGGAGCATCTGTTTCCAGTTTGGATAAAGTCTGATTATCTTCATAATTTCTGAATCTTGATTCCCATGCATAGGTTTACAGTCATCGAGGGAGACACAGTAAAGACAGATGCTCTAGAGTTACGGGTTGAGCACGCTGAGGATGGGGCAAACTTGCTCTTCACTTGGATTCCAAAGGGTCACCCACCACATAAGCATTTAAACTGTACTGATAATAAGGAGACCCTTGCTAACAAAGCCTTGATTGTTTGGTCTGGCAGATGGGAGACACACTACACATTTCTGCTGTGGTTAGGTCATGTCTTGTGTTCTGAGCAGTGGTGTGCTGACATGGTAACATGCACATCTGGGTGACAGTGCTTATGTGTCATCTTAATGAACACCCATGTTGCAAAGAACACACAGCATAGAACCTCAAACATTATCCTTTATTCAATATATAATATATCTACAAAAAATGAGGAGAAAGAGGAGGAAGAGGAGGAGGAGGAAGAGGAGGAGAAAAGGAGGAAGAGGAAGGAGGTAGAGGAGGAGGAAGAAGAGGAGGAGATATGGAATAAGCATCAGGAAACCTCTAGTTTATTAGTCAAATGTAACAGTCATCGAGAACCACTTGTGTCTTTTGGGGGGTTTTCTTGGCTTTTCCAGATCATTCTGCTCTCTGTTACAGGAATTCCAAACAGAGTTGTCCACTTGTCCCATAGAAAAGAATACAGCAGGGCAAGAAGATCCAAGGAATACAGACCGGGACACAATGTAGGACACAATGCTTTTATTCAAAGTCTTTCCTGATAGCAACTGCTGCCTGTTAAGCCTTTAAAACAGTTGCTCGAAGCAATAATTACTGCTTGTCATTTTTATGGGTCTGGGGGCTAACTGGGCTCCTCTGAGAATTCCTGGTTCAGATCTCTCACCAAAGGCAATCCCATGGCATCGCCTCAGAGGCAACTGTCTTACTAAGGTACCTGGTGGTCAGTGCTTGCTGTCACAGAACATCAGAGTGTAAATCCCCCCGCAGGACAGCTGCCATCTTCATCAGATCAGCGGCTCCTGCTTGCGAGAGTCCATCTCCATGGGGCTTGGTCATCCCTTCATAGGAAGGGGGCATGGAGGGCCACTGGACCCTCACCTACGATTTCAGCTCCTCCCCTCCCCTCAGCTATTTGTATGCAGTTCTGCCCTAATCGCTCATAGTTTCATGAGTCTCGGGGAGACGCTAGAGAATACAGGCTTGGGGAAATTAACAGAAGCAGGTCTCATCTGTACCATTATGGGGAAGCCATCATCCACCTAGGATGACGGCTTTTCCATGTGGCTGCCTTGGGGTCACCCACACTCCTGTCGTAACCCTCACCTACACCTTGTAAGCCTAAGAAACTCATTGGTTCCCCCAGAGAGTGAGCTGTGGTTTGTTATTGGCGCCTTAGAAGGAGGAAGCAGATGTTATTTCCATGTCCCTGTGGAAGGCTTTCTCACAAAAGAGACAGCTGAGAATAGTCCCATGGGCTCCTCCTGCACTATGCTTTTCTTATGGCTGGAGTTCTAAGAGAAAGTAAAGAGGTGGGGGAAGGGGGAGGGGAGAGAGGAAGGAGGGAAGAGGTAAAGACAGAAAGACAGGAAGGCAGAGACAAAGAAGGCAGCAAGGTAGATATCCAGTCTCTCTTTTGACCTCGTCTTAGGAGCCAGGCAGATGCTCTGTTTTCATTAGAAACAAGGTATTAATGGAAACCCACTCTCCAGGGGAAGAAATGGCATTCTATCTTTTAGCACAGAAAGCTGAAGACAATATTTTACCATCACAGCCACACACAGCCACCCCAGAGAGCGCTGTTAGTCTCAACATACAAAGGGAGATGGTAAGGTTTAGCCCAAGAAAGCCCCACACCCTGTATGAAGTTTTTAATTAAACAGGGATATATGGCCCTAGTCTTAGGAAAAACAGTACAGCCATTGGGAATCATTCATTTAATAGGAGTTACAGCCCTACCAAAGTGTTCTGCCAAGCTTAGTATGACACAGTCTTATTGTCAGGGAGCCACCATCTGAAAAGATGTCGCCCATCCCCAGGGGTCCATAGTCATAAAGAACACAATTTCAATCTTGTGGACTGGAGAGGAACTGGTAATGCAGGAACCCTGTACAGAGTTTTACTTTCAACTCTGCCAGTAACAGGCCTGGTCTGTTTCTTCATGAACCATGATGGTGGACATCTGGCCCAGCCAACTTTTCAGGTCTTATAAGAACCAGAGACATGCTGGAGTCAAGTTCCCTCTGTGCAGGGCTGGCTGGACAGCTAGCAATAGAAGAGCTCACAACTCACATAATACGAGTTCCCTTCCCATGACACCAGTAACTACAGCCCTAGGGAAATCCAGTGTTCAATTCTGGCTCCCATGGGCACTGGCATACACTCATACAGACACACCGACAAAAATAAAAATAAATCTTCAGCTCACCCAGTTACTACAATGTGTCTGTCAGAAGCATAATTCAGATAATAGATAGCCCTGGATTTCTACTAGGTAGAGCAAGTCAGGATAGGAGCCTCATCCTTCAGGCAGACACCAGACCTGCATTTTTTTTCCTGCTCAGTCAGTCCCCTGTACATAAACCTTCTTCAGCTCTCTGGCAGGTAGAGAGAAGGACCAAACAGGCGTCTAAGTATAAATATCTAAGGTTGGGAGCCATAGGAGCTGGGAGGAGAGCAGCGTTCTCAACAAGGCCCAGCTCCCCTCAGGTCTTGTATCCTCACTATGAAATGTGGCTACGTCCACATTCTACCTTGAAGACCTCTGGAAGCTCTGGAGATGCCCATTCTCCAGGAAAAATGGACATCCTTTGGCTCAGGTGTCTCCATAGTGTCACATCTGTGGGTCATGACCACTGAGAAGTCTCTTGAACCCTACAAGAATGAATGGTTTTTGCATAAGTATCACCCACCTGTGGGAAGAGAGTTCTGTGCACTTTTCATAGCAGTACACAGTGCTGTAAGTATAAATAATTCCCACTTTTCAGAAGACAAAGCTGAAGGCTGAGCAGCTGATGCAGGTCCACCCATTTATTTTTAGATTTATTTGCTTTATGTAAATGAATGTCTCTCTATGTGCATGTATGTGTGCTTTGTGTGCCTTGTATCAGTAGAAGCCAGAAAAGGATGTCTAGACCTCCAGAACTGGAACTGGAATTATACATGGATTGATCTCTGTGGGTTCTGGACATTGAACTGGGCCCTCTGCAAGGTCAGCAAGTGCTCTTAACCACTGAGCCATATTTTCAGCTCTATATTTTTGTTGTTATTCATCCATAGACTTGTGTCAATGGTGTAGGGTGGCAGTCTGGAGTGAGGGAAACTCTTATGCAAGTGACTACACATGCATGGATATTTGTAATTGTCAGAGGAGCCCTAGAGGGAATCATCAGGTCTTGGGGCTGAGAGAAAATATCTTGGAAGAAGCCATGCACATTTGATGTTTCCAGAAAAACATCAAATAACAAACCAGCTTACCCACTTTGGGAGTGCCAGTTGTTCACCTGCTCCACTAGAACCAAGGACAGGCTCAGCTTCTCCTTGAGTCATTCTGGCCCAGTGAATGGCGGCATGTCCTAGATCCCCAGAACCCATTCTATGTGGAAGAAGATGCTTTACCTCTTCCAGTTCAACACCTCTTACAGAGGACCAGACAGGATTGTATTTTCCCTGTTCATTCCCTATTTATTCCATGCTGTTTGCCCAAAAGTATCTCTATCTGTGCCTCAGTTCTTTTGTCAGTGAGATGCAAGCCATATCAAGGATTGCTCAAGGATAAAAACAGTAGACATATGTAAATGATTAAAACAGTTTCTATGAAGATAAATCATCAGCAGATGGTAGGTGTTAAAACTACATGATGATCAATTAATTGTTCCACAGGTGGAGATGAAGGTCACTATTCTTAGCCTCTGGCAAAGGTATGAGTATAATCTTTTGTTGGAATAATGAAGATGGATGATACAAGGAGTGATTGTAGTGGTGATGATGGCCAGGTCTAGCCATGGTGCTGATGCTGAGGGTGGTGGTGGTGACGGTGACACTGAGGATGGCAATGGTGGTGCTGGAGATGATGATAGTGGTAACAGTGGTGACAGTGATGATGGTGGTGGTGATGAAGGTGATATTGCTGTTACTGAGGTGGTGATGGTGATGTCAATGATGGTGATGATAATGGTGATGGTGAATGAAATGGTTAACAATAATGAGAGCACTCACGATGGCGATGATAATGTAAGTTATTTTGAGGGTTAATCTTCCTTGTTGACTTAACTGGATTTAGGGACATCTAAGAGACAGACCTGTAGGTGGGGCCATGAGGGAATTGGCAGAGAAGGTTAACTAAAAATGGAAGACTCAACCTGACATGGGGGCACAGCATCCCACCCGTTAGGGGCTATAGGGGCTCAGAAAATACAGCAGTCCTCTTCCTTTTCTCCTCACCTCTTATCCTCTTCTTCCTCTTCCTCTTCCTCTTCATCCCTCACCATTACGGACTGCTTTTCTTAGAACTGTGGGTCAAAATAAACCCTTAGTCAGGTATTTACTTGTTTCTGGTGGTGAGATACAAAGCATGGAGTCGCAATGACAATAGTCTGGTTTTCTTCACTGCAATAAAATACCCAGGAAAATCAACATAAAACTGGAGGAGTGATTTAGGTTCATTAATTCAGAGGGTCAGCTTAGGGTCACCGAGCACCATTGCTGTGGGCTCCTGTTGAGGAAGAACGTGATGTGGCAGAGTAAGACATTACCTCATGGAGACTGGGAATCAGAGAGAAGGAACGTGGGGACAAGATACATCCTTCAAAGGCCCCTGTGTACATCACTTCCTCTAACCAGGCCGAACCTCCTACTAGTTCCTTCATGTTCTAGCTTTCAATATAGTCACACACTGGTAAAGTCTGTGTTCTTGTAATCCAGCCACTATTCAACAGATCCATCTGCCGGGAACCAAGCCTTCAGTGCCAGAGCCTTTGGGAACACTTATGTTTAAACCATGATGATAACAGAAAAGAAGGAAGAGGAGGAAGAGGAGAAGGAAGAAGGCCCAGAAAGAAGAAGAGGAGGAGGAGGAGAAGGAGGAGGAAGAGGAGGAGGAAGAAAAGGAGAAGGAGAAGGAAGAGGAGGAGAAGGAAGAAGGCTCAGAAAGAAGAGGAGGAGGAGGAGGAGGAAGAGGAAGAAGAGGAGGAAGAAAAAGAGAAGGAGAAGGAGGAGGAGGAGGGGAAGGAGGAGGAGGAGGAGAAGGAAGAGGAGGAGGAGAAGAAGGAGGAGGAGGAGGAAGAGGAAGAGGAGAAGGAGGAGGAAGAGGAAGAGGATGAGGAGGACAAGGAGGAGGAGGAGGAGGAGGAGAAGAAGGAGGAGGAGGAGGAGGACAAGAAGGAGAAGGAGAAGAAGGAGGAAGAGGAGGAGGATGAGGAGGAGGAGGACATGGAGAAGGAAGAGGAGGAGGAGGGGGAGGAGGAGTAGGAAGAAGAAAAAGAAAAGGAGTAAGAGGAGGAAGAGGAGGAGGAAGAGGAGAGCCAGAGAGATGGTTCAGTGGTCGAGAGCACTTACTGCTCTTGCAGAGAACATGGATTCAGTTTTCAGCACCCACATAATGGTTCACCAGCAGGTTCAGATCCACTGCCCTCTTCTCCATGAGCACCAGGCACACATGTGGTGCAAATACATACATGCAAAATACTCAAAGACATATAAGATAAATAAATCTTTAAAAAGAAGAGAAATAGAAAAGGAACAGGGATTAAGGGGAGGAGGATTGAAGGGAGGAGGGTTGAGGAGCGGAGGGTTGAGAAGAGGAGAGTTGAAGGGAGGATGGTTGAGGAGAGGAAGATGCTGTCTAGATCTGGTGCACTCTTCCATGTCCCAGGTACACACAAAAGATTATGTCACCAGTTCTCACACTGAAGACAGATGGTTCAAAGACCATTAGAGCTACTTAGAGGCCCAAACCAGCTTCCCATTTTATCAGGATATTTACCTTGTAATTAGCCACTTGAGGGTTGAGAGTGATAGAGTAATTGCCTAGCACATGCAAGGCCCTGGGTTTGATTCCCTAAAAGTCAATGCAAACAATTATATACTTTAGTTAGGCGTGTGTGTGTGTGTGTGTGTGTGTGTGTGTGTGTGTGTGAGTGTGGGTATGTCTGTGTGTGCATGTGCGTGTGTGAGATGAATGTATGTACTATCTCACCTTCACTGCAACTTACCATGCATTTTGTGATGGCGTTTGTACTAGTAAGATGTGAGGGGAAATAAACCTCTCAACTTCTGTAAAGGACACTGTTCTTTTTCATCCCTTGCCCTGTTTCCTGAAATGTAGGGGTTTGGCCTAATGCTGCTCGTATTCTGATGTTAATTTGGGTCCCAAAAATTGATTGCATAAGAGTGTCTACAAGTAAGACACGGAGGGACCCTGACCCCAGTTGGTTCTGATTAGAAAATAAAGATTCCAGCAGCTGATGGCTGGTCAGGGCAGACAGAGGCGGGACTTGATTCTGGGATTTGAGACTGGGAAGAGGAAGGAGATCCGCTATGCAGGGAGAGTGTGGATGAGAGGAGGGAATGCCATGCCTGAGAAGAGTGGAGGAAGGGAGGCATAGCCGCCATGTAGGCGCCCAGAGAGTGTGGTCCAGAGAGGTGCCCAACTGGGTCCAGGGCAGCCAAGGTAGAATATAGAAGTTAGTTAAGTAATAACTCAAGATTATTTGCGGGAGGTAGATTGACCACATGGTGGTCAGACAGTGGCCCAGCTATTGCTCTGTTTAAGGCATATCAAAATATAAAGGCTGTGTGTGTGTGTGTGTGTGTGTGTGTGTGTGTCTTTAATTCTATATCATAGAGCACAGAGGCAGACAGTGACCTCCCCCATCAGGATTTATTAAAAAAAAATATTGCTACACTGGAATTCAGATATGATGGTTGGGGCTTCAGCCACCATAGCTCGCCATGAGGTAAAACTATGAATGGAAACCATGGGTGGTGGAAGAACAAACAGGAAGTCTAGTCACCGGGTAACACTTCGGGGACCCCAGAATGGCTGCCTCCATGTTCCTTAAGAGAGAAGCATAGCTCTGCCTATTTAAGCCTCCACTCCTTGTTTCCTTGTTTGCTTTCTGTTAGAACTGACTAACTCTCACTCCAGTTGACATGTTCACAGACAGAAGTGGGTCCCCTGGTACGTATTCTTCACCCACACAGTATCATTCAGATATTTTAAATCTGAGGCCGGTGCTTTAAAATCTAGTGTACTCTCTGTTTCACAAAATGACCGAATCAAGACTTCTAAAAAGATGGTCGATCTGCCAGCCATGGGCACTAACCCAGCCTAGCCAAGGGACAGCTAAAGAGTGGCTGTCCCTTTCAGCTGGAGATGTGTTGCACCCACTATCAAGGTTGTAGTCTGCCGTGTCCAGACAGCCTTCCTGAGCTCAGCACAAAATGGAGGACTCCCTTTTCTTAGTGGGGCTTTCACTTCTCTTCCTGATCTGGGAAGCCTGACCCCAAATCTTCTACAGGAGGAATGTCATGTAACCTTTGGCAAAATGACAGGTTCAACTTCCTGGGATTCCTCACATAAAAGGCTTTTTATGGGAGTATCTGAGATATCCCCAGAACCTTAAACCTCAGCCTAAGAAGAACCTTAAAACTTCACCCTAGGCAGACCCCTCTTCCCACTCTTCAGGGTTCATATATATATATGGCCCCTGATTTACCCCCAAATAAAGTTCATGTTTACAAGCTGTTTCATTGAATGTTATGTGAGAATTATTTCAATGAATGTTGTCTATCGCCACACCTCATCCCACCCCCACCCCACCCTACATATCTCCACCCCACCACACCTCTACCCCACCACCCCACCACCCTACCACACCCTATTATACCCCACCTCACCCTACCCCACCCCTACCACACCCCTACTTCACCACACCACACACCACCCCCACTCCACCCCCACGTTCCCTGCTGGACTGGGATCCCAATGAACCACCTGCCAGACTTCACTTCATCCTTCTCCACCTGGTGTTCATCGGTGTCTGGACACCCCAAGGGAAGAAGTGCCAAAATAGATCCCTGCGGATGCGGCCTTTCACAGTGCCTCTGAGCATGCTTCACCCTGCCTTCCTGTCTGGTAACTGCGTTTAAGTCCTTGGGGCAGTGGTCTAGTCACACTGTCCTTGAAGAACTCCCCTTCTCGGCTTCCAACTGCGAGCATTGGACACCCTGGCCTTTCCCACCTGCCTTTTACAATTGACTGGAATCGCTGTGTCTGGCAGAGTCCTGGGCTAAGGTTTTATCCAGTGGGGGAGGACCTAACCAGAGGCAAAATCCAAGGTGGAGAACAGAGAATCCCAGAGCTAGAGAATTCACCAGGGAAAGCAGATGTGCCTGGGGTGGAGGCAGGAGCTTGCCATGTGACTCCACCGCAAGTCTGTGGCTGAGGGCACAGTGAACCATGTGACCACCGCAAGTCTGTGGCTGAGAGCACAGTTAAGTATCCCAGCTCTCTCTCGTCGCACTGCAGTCAGTTCTTCCATTTTTTTTTTCATGTTTGATCTGTTCTTAAATGAATTTAAAATTGAGGGCTGAGGCGGTATCTCAGTCAGTAAAAGTCTTGCTGTGTAAGCACGGGGACTTGAGTTTGATCCCCAGAACACACAGAAGCAGCTGAGCAGGGAGGAGCATTTTTTGAAATCCTAGCACTGGGAATATAGAAATAGGTGGATCCCTGGGGCTCATGCAGGGAAGATGGTGCAGGTCTGAGCTTGCTGGTCCCAGCCTCACCCCTGCTTTCACTCTGTAGAATTGTGTCCCAGGAGAGTCCAGGAGTAAAGGGAGGTTTTCCAAGGAGCTGCAGGCCTCTGGAGTCTCCCTGTGTGTGGTCCCTGCTGGTCCCAGATGCTCCATCCCAGCTTCTCTGTGGGCAGTGGGCAATTGTACCTCTATTAAGACTCATGATTTGTCTCTACAAGCAGCAAAATGAACTCGAAGAGCTAATTAATCAGGGAAATGTACAATGTCTCTTTTTAATTCCTCACCCACATTTCTGTCTTCTTGGTTTGCGTTAGAACTCATCTGGAGCCAGGTTCCTGATCCTCTTATCTCAGGACTGCCAGCTCCAGGCTGGACGAAGAGAAACTTCTGCTGCTGATTTCCCAGCCCTTCAAATCATCTCTAAGCACATTAGAGTCACATAAACAGGACATGTAATGAGACAGCCTGGCTTGGCTTTGATACTTTTAATTAGCAGTGGGAGAAAGGCAGAGGGGAGGAGGAGGTGGACCTGAGAGAAAGCCTAGGGCCTGGTGAGACTGCAGTGCTGCCTGACTCAGGAACATTCAAAATGATGGCTGTTTCTTGAGCATCTTCCTGGCTTCACGGGCATGGGGAAAATCCCTATGACAGAAACAGGACAGCCCAGGAGCTGCATGGAGGCACTCAGTGGTCCGATTTTAAATAGATGGGGTTGGGTATTAAGTTGACAGGGATGGGTTTTTGATAGTTAATCTTCATTGTCAATTTGACTGGATTTAGATTTACCTAGGAGACATCCATAGGCATACCTGTTAGGACATATCAAGAGAGGTTTAGCCAAGCAGAGAAGACCCACCCTGAAATGAGGGAAGCACCATGGCATAGGCTAGACTTTCCAGAATGAATTAAAAAGGAAAGGAAGGAAGCCAGCTTGGCACCAGCCTCCCCTTTCTCTGCTTCCTGGTGCATGAGAATGTGAGGAATCCACTCCAGCTACTGAGATCCAGGATGGACACTTCCCTACCAAACCTCGAGCCTAAATATATCTTTCCTCCCATCAGCTGTCAGGTGTTTAGTTACAGCATGAGAACAGCAACAAATACAGAGAGCTGACTTTTACAGGACACGTCTTGCTCGGCAGACTGCAGGTGTTGTGGGGGGAGCTTTCTGAATGGGGGAGTAGGTAAGCAAGGACTTCTACACACACTGAGCACTTGGTGGGTGGTAGACATGCATCTAACTATCCATCAGCAAGCAGAGGCCTCAGCCCTGACCCACACAGACTGCAAAGTGTAGCATTGCAGTTTGCTAGAGTTGGGAAGCAATCATCTCAGCGTCTCATGAATACCTGGCATCCTGGCCTTGATAATCCCTTCAGGAATATTTGTGTAATCCAGGTTCACAATCTCCATATTACAGAATGCCCACTAATAGATGAATAAGGAACAAAAGAAAATGAAATAAACATCTCCCAATGGGAATTTTTTAAAAATTTAATATTGAGAAGGTGTGTGTGCATGCAAGTGTCTCAGCATGCGTGTGGTGGTCAGAGGACAACTTCAGGAATTGGATCTCTCCTTCTACCTTGTTTTGAGACAGGGTCTCTCTTATTTCTGCAGCTGTGTTATGAATTCAAACATCTGGCCTATTCTCCTGCCTCTACCTCCCATCTCACCAAGGCAGTGCTGGGATTACAGTTGTTTACCACCACATCTGGCTGTTTATGTGGCCTCAGATCATTGGGCTTCTACAACAAGCATTTTACCTGCTGGCACATCTCCATGGCTCTACAATGAGTTTTAGTTAGGTCTAAAGAAGAACTAAATCGGGGTAGAAGAGATGGCCCAGTGGTTAAGAACATTTACTGCCATATTAGGGGATCAGAGATCAGATCCACCACTTACACTAGCTGGCCTACTAATACCTATTACTCAAGTTCCAGAAATTCTAGCCATGAAGGAATACACACGCGCACACACACACACACACACACACACACACACACACTAAATATATAAGTCTGTTGGTAAAATAACAAAATCATGTAGAAAAATGAATAGAATCTAAAATTATTATGTTGACTGAATTAAGCTAATATGATAAAAACAAATATTTCATCTTTTCTCTCATATTAAAAAATCTAGATTAAAAGTTCAGTGGCCTGATACCCATCCAAATGCTACAGCCTGTGTACTTCACAGGAGGCCATCAGCAACCAAAGACACAAGTGAGAACCTTACCCAAATACCCATGCCAGCTGAAACACCCAGACAGCCCAGCTGATGCCGGACCTACCACCCTCTCTCCCCACCCCTCCATCTCCTCACCCCAGAATTCCACCTTCCTTCCAGCCCATTCCCTGACCTGGGTCAGATCAGTGGCCCAATACACATCTAAACACTATAGCCTGTGAGCTTCACAGGAGGTCTGCAGTAACCAGGGACACAAGAGACCTGCTCTAACCAAAGACACAGGAGACCCACCCTAACCAGAGACACAGGAGACCCACCCTAACTAACCACAGACACAGGAGACCCACCCTAACTAACCACAGACACAGGAGACCCACCCTAACTAACCACAGACACAGGAGACCCACTCTAACTAACCACAGACACAGGAGACCCACCCTAACTAACCACAGACACAGGAGACCCACCCTAACCAGAGACACAGGAGACCCACCCTAACTAACCACAGACACAGGAGACCCACCCTAACTAACCACAGACACAAGAGACCCACCCTAACCAGAGACACAGGAGACCCACCCTAACCACAGACACAGGAGACCCACCCTAACTAACCACAGACACAGGAGACCCACCCTAACTAACCACAGACACAAGAGACCCACCCTAACCAGAGACACAGGAGACCCACCCTAACCACAGACACAGGAGACCCACCCTAACTAACCACAGACACAGGAGACCCACCTAAACAGAGACATAGGAGACCCACCCTAAACAGAGACAACACTTCCTGCCTCCAAGGACACCAGCTCCAACTCAGGTCAGAGAGCTCTACCTGCCTCCAAGGAGACTAGTTCTAGTCAGAGACACCCAGGCCAGTTAGCACCAGAGGAAACCAGATGGCCAGAGATAAGCACAAGATCATAAGAGACAGAAGCCAATGCAATTTGGCACCATCAGAACCCAGTTCTCCCACCACAGCAAGCCCTGGATACCCTAACACACCTAAAAAGCAAGATAATGACCTAAAATCCCATCTCATGAAGATGATAGAGGCCCTTAAGGAGAACATAAAGAACTCCCTTAAAGACATACAGAAAAACACAGGCAAACGGGTAAAAGCCTATAAAGAGGAAACAAATCCCTTAAAGAAATACAGTAAAATACAATCATGTAGGTGAAAGAAATGAACAAAATGGTCCAAGAACTAACAATGGAAATAGAAACAATAAAGAAAACACAAAGGGAGGCAACTCTGGAGATGGACGGACGTCGTAACCCTGGAGATGGACGTCGTAACCCTGGAGATGGACGTCTTAGGAAAGAGATCAGGAGCTACAGATGCAAGCACCACCAACCAAATACAAGAGATAGAAAAGAGAATCTCAGGTACAGAAGATACCATGGAAGACATTGATATTGTGTTGGGGGTGTGGCTTAGCAGTTAATAAAAGATATTGACATATCAGTTAAAGAAAATACAAAGTATAAAACCTCCTAACCCAAAATATCCAGGAAATTCAGGACACAATGAAAAGATCAAACCTAAGAATAATAGGAATAGAAGAGGGTAAAGAATCCCAGCTTAAAGGGCTAGAAAACATCTTCAAAATATTATAGAAGAAAACATCCCTAACCTAAAGAAAGAGATGGCAATAAATGCACAAGAAGCCTACAGAGCACCAAATAGATTGGACCAAAAAAAGAAAATCCTCTCATCACATAATAATCAAAACACTAAATGCACAGAACAAAGAAAGAACATTAAAAGCTGTAAGGGAAAAGGGCCAAGTAACATATAAAGGCAGACCTATCTGAATTACACCAGACTTCTCAATAGAGACTCTAAAAGCTAGAAGATCCTGGACAGATGTCATCCAGACCCTAAGAGAAACCAAATGCCAGCACAGAATATTGTACCCAGCAAAACTCTCAATCATCATAGATAAAGAAATCAAGATAGTCCATGACAAAACCAAATTTAAACAATATTTTTTCTACTAATCCAGCCCTACAGAGGATACTAGAATGAAATCTCTAACACAACAAGGGTAACTATATCCAAGAAAGCATAGGAAACTAAACATTTCACAACAAACCCAAAAGAAAAGAATCATATATACATAATACCACCTCCAGCAACAAAAATAACAGAAACTAACAATCATCTGTCTTTAATATCATTCAACATCAATGGACTCAATTCCCCCCAAGAAAAAGACACAGACTAACAGACTGAATATGTAAACAAGATCCAGCATTTTGCTGCATACAAGAAACACATCTCAGCAACAAAGACAAACACTACATCAGAGTAAAAGGCTGGAAAAATGTTTTCCAAGGAAATGGTCTCAAGAAACAGGCTGGAGTTGCCATTCTAATATCCAATAAAATAGACTTTTAACCAAAAGTTATCAAATGAGATGGGGAAGGACACTTCATATTCATCAAAGGAAAAATCCACCAAGAGGAAGTCTCAATTCTGAACATCTGTGGCCCAAATGCAAGAGCACCCATGTTGGGGGGGGGGGGGAAACTTTACTAAAGCACACATTGAACCTCACACAATAATAGTGGGAGACTCCAACACCCCATTCTCACCAATGGAAAAGTCATTGAAACAAACTAAACAGAGACACAGTGAAACTAACAGAAGTTATGAACCTAATCAATTTAACAGATATCTACAGGACATTTCACCCTAAAAAAAGAGAATACACCCTCTTCTCAGCTTCACATGGAACCTTCTCCAAAACTGACCACATAATCAGACATAAAACAAGCTTCAACAGATACAAGAAGATTGGAATAATCCCATGCATTCTATCAGATTACCATGGATCACTATACTTAAATAACAACAAAAACAACAGAAAGCCCACATACTCAAGGAAACTGAACAACTCTCTGCTCAATGATAGCTTGGTCAGGGAAGAAGTAAAAAAAAAAAAAAAATCAAAGACTTTATAGAAATCTATGAAAATGAAGACACATAATACCCAAACTTATGGGACACAATGAAAGCAGTGTTACAAGAAAATTCATAGCACTAAGTACCTTCATAAAGAATTTGGAGAGATCTCATACAAGCAATTTAACAGTAGACCCGAAAGCTCTAAAACAGAGATAAGTTGACACGCTCAAGAGAAGTAGACAGCGGGAAATAGTCAAACTAGGGGCTAAAATCAACCAGTTAGAAACAACGAGAATGATGTAAATCAACAAAACCAAGAGCTGCTACTTTGAGAAAAATCAACAAGATAGATAGACCCTTAGCCAAACTAATTAAAGGGCGCAGAGACAGTATCCAAATTAACAAATCAGAAATGAAAAGGGAGACATAACAACAGAAACTGAAGAAATTAAAATAAAATTCATCAGCACATACTACAAAAGCTTATACTCAACAAAACTGGAAAATTTAGATGAAGTGGATGACTTTCTAGACAGATACCATGTACCAAAGTTAAAATGAGATCAGGTAAACTATATAAACAGTCCCATAACCCCTAAGGAAACAAAAATAGTCATCAAAAACCTCCCAACAACAACAACAACAAAGCCCAGAACCAGATGGTTTTAGTGCAGAATTCTATCAGACCTTAAAAGAAGAGCTAATATCAATATTCCTCAAACTATTCCACAAACTAGAAAGAGAAGCAATACTACCTTTATTCTTTCTTTGAAGCCACAATTATTCTGATACCTAAACCACACAAAGACCCAACAAAGGAAGACAACTTCAGACCAATCTCGCTTATGAATATCAATGCAAAAATACTCAATAAAATTCTCGCAAACCAAATCTAAGAACACAGCAAAACCATTATTCACTAAGATCAAGTAGGCTTCATCCCAGGGATGCAGTGATGGTTCAATATATGAAAATCCATCAATGTAATACACTATATACACAAAATCAAGGGGGAAAAAACCACCTGATCATCTCATTAGATGCTGAAAAAGCCTTCAACAAAATTCAACAGCCTTTCATCTTAAAAGTCCTGGAGAAATCAGGAATTCATGACACATACCAAAACATAACAAAAGCAATATATAGAAAACCAACATCCGACATCAAATTAAATGTAGAGAAACTGGACAAGACAAGGCTGCCCACTCTTTCCCCATCTATTCAACATAGTACTTGAGTTTCTAACTACAGCAATTAGACAGCAAAAGGAGATCAAGGAGATACAAATTGGAAAGGAAGAAGTCAATATATCTCTATTTGCAGATGATATGATAGTATACATAAGCGACCCTAAAATTCCACCAGAGAACTCCTACAACTGATAAACAACCTCAGCAAAGTGTCAGGATATAAAGGTAGCCCAAACAGTTCAATAGCCTTTCTTTATAAAAATGATAAAGAGGCTGAGAAAGAAATTAGGGAACCAACATTCTTCACAATAACCTCAAATAGTATAAAATATCCTGGTGTAACTCTTACTAAACAAGTGAAATATCTGTACAACAAGAACCTCAAATCCCTGAAAGAAGGAAATCAAAGAAGATATCAAAAGATGGAAGGATCTTCCATGGCCATAGATTAGTGGGGTTAACATAGTGAAAATGGCCATCTTACCAAAAGCAATCTGCAGATTCAACACAATCCCCATGAAAATTCCAACACAATTCTTCACAGACATGGAAAGAGCAATTCTCAACTTCATATGGAAAAACAATAACAAAACAAAAAGACAAAATAGCCAAAACAATTCCAACAATAAGAAAACTTCTGGGGGAATCACCATCCCTGACCTCAAGCTGTATTACAAAGCAATAGTGATTTTAAAAAAAACCCAGCATGATACTGGTACGGAGACAGACAGGTATATCAATGAAATAGAATCAAAGACCCAGAAGTAAACCCACATACCTATGGACACTTTATCTTTGACAAAGAAACCGAAAACATTCAGTGGAAAAAAGAAAGCATCGTCAAATGGTGCTGGTCTAACTGATGGTCTGTGTGTAGAAGGATGAAAATAGGTAAATATTTATCACTTTGAATGAAGCTCAAGTCCAAGTGGATCAAGGACCTCAACGTAAAACCAGAGACACTGAGTATAATAGAAGAGAAAGTGGGAAAGAGCCTCAAACTCATTGGTATAGGGGGAAATTTCCTGAACAGAACTCCAATGGCTTATGCTCTAAGATCAACAACTGATGAATGGGACCTCAGGAAATTGAAAATCTTCTGCAAGGCAGAAGACCCCAACCATCGATAGGACAAACCTGCAACCTACAGATTGGGAAAAAAACTTCACTAACCCTATATCCAACAGAGGACTAATATCCAAAATATAAAGAACTTAAGAAGTTAACCTCCAAAAACTAAATAACCCAATTAAAAAATGAGATAGAGAGCTAAACAGAGAACTCAAAACAGAAGAATCTCAAATGTCTAAGAAGCACTTAAAGAAGTATTCAAAGTCCTTAGTCATTAGAAAAATGCAAATTAAAACAACCCTGAGATTCTACCTTACACCAATCAGAATAGCTAAGATCAAAAATTCAAGTAACAGCACATGCAGGCAAGGATGTGGAGTAAGAAGAACACGCCTCCATTGCTGGTGGGATTACAAACTGACACAACCACTCTGGGAATCAATCTGGCGGTTCCTTAGAAAATTGGAAATAATTCTACCTGAAGACACAGCTCTACCATTCTTAAGGCATATACCCAAAAGACATGTGCTCCACCATGTTCATAGCAGCCTTATTTGTAATAGCCAGAAACTGGAAAAAATCCAGATGTCCCTCAACTGAAAAGTGGATACAAAAAACATGGTTCTTTTACAAAATGAAATGCTATTCAGCTATTAAAAACAGGGACACCATGTTTTTGCAAGCAAATGGATGAAACTAGAAAATATCATCCTGAGTGACATAGCTCAGACCCAAAAGGACATGCATACTCACTGATAAATGGATATTAGCAAAAAAGTACAGAATGCCTCGCATAGAACCTACAGACTGTAAGAAGTGTAACAAGCAGAAAGACCCGAGTGAGGATGCTGCAATCCGGCTTAGAAGGAGGAAGGAAATAATCACAATCATGGGAGGCAGATGGAGAGAGGGAATTGGATGGGAGAGGGGAGGGGAGGGCAAAGAGGAACAGGATCAGATGTGGGGGAGGGATAGCAAAGAAGCCCAGAGGGCCCAGAGAATAAATGGAAATCAGAAGCTTCAGGGGATGGGAGGTGGGGAGAGACCTTCTAGAAAGTACCAGGGACCTGGGAGGTGAGAAACTCAATGAGTGTGACCTTAGCCAAAGTGCCCAACATTAGGAAGAGGGAACTTGAGAGTCCACCTCCAATAGATAGACAGGACCTCAAGTGGAGGGACCAGGTTACTAACTCACAGTTAGAGTTCCTGACCTAGAATTGTTCATGTCTAAAAGAACTGCAAGGACAAAAATGGAGACGAGACTGAAGGAAAGGTAGGTGGTCCAATGACCAGCCCAACTTGGGATTCGTCTCATGGGGTGGTGGGGGAGGCTCCAAGGCCTGATACTGTTACTGATGCTCTGATGTGCTACCAGACAGGTGTCTGGCATGGCTGTCCTCTGAAAGGCCCTATCAGTAGCTGACTGAAACAGAGGCAGATATTTAGAGCCAACCATTGAACTGAAGTCAGGGAACCCTAAGGTTGAATTAGGGGAAGGATTGAAGAAGCTGAAAGGCGGAGCTACCCCATAGAAAGACCAGCAGTCTCAACTCACCCAGACCCCAGGGAGCTCCCAGAGACTGAGCCACCAAGCAGGAGCATACATGGGCTGGTCTGAGGCTTCTGGGACATATGTAGCAGAGTCTGCCTGGTCTGACCTCAGTGGGAGAAGATGCTTAATCCTTGAGAGGCTTGAGGCACCATGGAAGAGGGAGGCCTGGTGGGGGCTGGGGAGGAATGGGATGAGGAACTGTGGGAGGGAGACTGAGGGGACAGCTACTAGAATGAAAATAAATTAAATAACTTTAAAAAAAAACTAGATTTAAAAATTTAAAAACCAAGTCATGAAAGTAAAAGAAAGAGGAGAGACAGTAGGAGTGTTGAGAATGCAGTGGGAGGTGACAGTGACCAGTGTGCATGATGCTGCAATGGGAGGTGACAGTAACCAGTGTGTGTGACACTGCAATGGGAGGTGACAGTGACCAGTGTGTGTGATGCAGCAATGGGAGGTGACAGTAACCAGTGTGTGTGACACTGCAATGGGAGGTGACAGTAACCAGTGTGTGCGATGCTGCAATGGGAGGTGACAGTAACCAATGTGTGTGATGCTGCAATGGGAGGTGACAATAACCAGTATGTGTGATGCTGCAATGGGTGGTGACAATGACTAGTGTGTGTGATGCTGCAATGGGAGGTGACAGTGACCAGTGTGTGTGACACTGCAATGGGAGGTGACAGTAACCAGTGTGTGTGACACTGCAATGGGAGGTGACAGTAACCAGTGTGTGTGATACTGCAATGGGAGGTGACAGTAACCAGTGTGTGTGATGCAGCAATGGGAGGTGACAGTGACCAGTGTGTGTGACACTGCAATGGGAGGTGACAGTAACCAGTGTGTGTGATGCTGCAATGGGAGGTGACAGTGACCAGTGTGTGTGATACTGCAATGGGAGATGACAGTAACCAGTGTGTGTGACACTGCAATGGGAGGTGACAGTGACCAGTGTGTGTGATGCTGCAATGGGAGGTGACAGTGACCAGTGTATGTGATGCTGCAATGGGAGGTGACAGTAACCAGTGTGTGTGATGCTGCAATGGGAGGTGACAGTGACCAGTGTGTGTGATGCTGCAATGGGAGGTGACAGTGACCAGTGTGTGTGACGCTGCAGTGGGAGGTGACAGTGACCACTGTGTGTGACACTGCAATGGGAGGTGACAGTGACCAGTGTGTGTGATGCTGCAGTGGGAGGTGACAGTGACCAGTGTGTGTGACACTGCAATGGGAGGTGACAGTGACCAGTGTGTGTGACGCTGCAGTGGGAGGTAACAGTGACCAGTGTGTGTGATGCTGCAATGAGAGGTGACAGTGACCACTGTGTATGACACACATACAGAAAAACGTCACCAGAAAAATCATGTGTGCAATGATAGATGTTAATATGAAAAATGCAGAATATTGAGAACCAAAGAGCCGTGAATGGTAGAAGTTTGCCCCCATCTACTGCGAGGGCTGGACATTCTCACACAGAGATTTCAGGCACACCTCTTCTCTCTGAAGTAGAAGGTGTGTACCATGTACTGTCAAAGATAGGGCTTCCCTAATTCAGATGCCAGTCAGGTGACCCACAGCCACCAGGGACTCCTATTGGCTCATGGGGACTAAGGCTGTCTCAGGAAATTGGCATGAAAGTCATAATGATAAAGCCAGATGAATCTGCCTCTGTTCTTGGCAAAGTTGTCTACCAAGATTAATGTGCCCTCAGAGGTACTCAGCCATCTCCAGCTTACTACCTGGACTCTTCCAGATGACAGAATTACCTTGGGCTTCCCTGCTCAGGTGACAGTGGGATCTACCATGGTTAATGCAATGTCTTATTCAGAGAGGAATCCTGGAAAGAGACAACTTCTGGGAACAAGCGGGTCTGCCTCAGTTAGCTTCAACTGTCAACTTGACACAAACCCAGAGTCACCTGGAAAGAGGGGACCTCAGATGAAGTACTGTCCAGACCAATTAGGCCTGTGGACATGTCTGTGAGACATCTCTTTGCTGCTAATGGATGAAAAATGGCCAAGCCCACTGTGGGCAGTGCTATCCCTATGTAGGTGGTCCTGGGCTGTATGAAAGTGGTAGGTGAACAGGTCAGGAAGCAATTTTCCTCCATGGTCTCTGCTTTAGTTCCTGATTTCAGGTTTCTGTCTTGAGTACCTGCCTTAGTTCTTTTCAGTGGTGGGCTAGAACCTATAAGCCGAACAAACCCTTCCCTTTATTTTGGTCAGGGTTGTATCACAGCAACAGAAAAGCAAAAAAGAATGAAGTACCTGGGGACAGCACCACCCACATTGTGTTGGGCCCTCCTAAATCAATTAGCAATAAAGAAATGTCTCGTGGACATGACCATATGGTCCCCGAAGCTTACCCACTCTGTGATCATGGACCTACCTCGTCCCCAGAGTTTTGTCTTGGAGACCCTTCCCATTTGCCTTTGGGTTCGTCTGCTTAGTAGGTTGTATGCCCAGAAAAGCCACCATATTTCCAAGTATCTCCACTCTATCACACACCTAACAGAACTCACAGAGCAACAAACACCTAAGCTGGTGGCTGTCTCTCATTCAGGGAGCTGATAGCTGGTAGGGTCCTAATGTCTTTCTCTAAGCTGTTCCTCCATCCATCCTGTACTGGGCATTAGCTTAATCCCAGAGAGAAATGGCCCCTCCTCTCACCCATTGTCCATAAACTTGGCCCTTCTCCCCCACTCCCAGCACCACTGGGGAGAAGCCGGTGAGGACGAGGATGCCTGGTTAAGGCTACATTCTGCTCCCCTAGCCTTCTGACTATTACCGTAAGTGAACCAATTTTCTCTCCTGACATCTGTAGCTCTTAGCAGCGAATATATTTGAAGAAAACCCTTTATGATTACTCGAAATCTTCCCTGCAATTTGATTCCTGATATTTCTCTTTACTCACCCAATGATTCTCTTAACTCATTATTTCTTACACCGTGGGCCTACCCATCTCCCACACTGACACACACCATTCTGGAGATTTATGCCTTCATTTTCCTGCACGTGTACAAGCTGGCCAGGTGGGAGGCTAGCCTCCCCCTGTAACTGCCAGCACCCTTCCCTGGTTGCTTCCTCCATCCTGAAGTCACCCCATTGCCTTAGCCTCAAATCTCTCCAGCCAGGGACTTTGTAAAGTTGTTTTCTCCGGGAGCGGGGTCTCCGTCTCTGCTGTCATACGCTACCCCCTGCTTGTTCCGATGATTATTTCCAATTGCTTCCAGAACACTTAGTGTTCCCACCGCAGCATGAAAAGATGCTTTTTCTCCAGGGGAAGGTACAGTTTGAGGATTAGAGGTAATGCCAGGGATCTGGGCAACAATGCAGCTTAGCAGGCAGCTCAGAGGCTTCAGCTGGTGGGAGGGAGAGGGAGGAGGGAACTCCAAGGCATGCTGAGTTTCAGAAGACTCAAAGACATCATAGGTTCAGAGGACCTTCCTGCTGTGGTGATGGGGGCAGGAATGATAAAGGTTCCCCAAATGCTATCACGCTGTCACACAACCTAGGTCAACCCTGCTGATGTCTTCTGATTCCCAGCAACACGATGGGGGAGTGTCACCTTGCCTGCTGCCTTCCAGTGTATGCTTACTATTCCGAGTGCCTATTAACACATTCCCAAGCACCCCTCTTTGGGGGCATCTGTCATGTTACCTCCCATTCACCGATTCACCCATTCATTTATGACTATAGCAACTGGGCATGTGGCAAGGCCAGGAGAACAAAGGATCAAACAGGACTCCAGACTTTGAATGGGGACCTGAAAACAGATGGGAACAAAGTCACAGCTGCAATGGATGGGTTCACCTATTGGTGTGGTGCCAGAGGAGGACGTACCTGGGGTCTGCAGTCAGGCTCTCTCTGTTTGACTTTCAGTTCTACCACTCCCTAATAATGATGCTTTTGACTAGTCTTTGTTCTCCTGTGCCTCAGTTTCTCCCATCCTACCATGGAGATAGGATTAAGAGGACTATGTGAAAATCTGTTAGGATATAGCCTTGCAGAGACAGGATCAACATTGTATGAACATCAGCATCTTCCATTCACTAAAGATAAAGAGCTGTTTTGTTTCCCAGCCCTTGCTTGGGACGCTGTCAGCTTCCTGTTCCCAGACAGAGACATCCAAAGACTCTCTCCACACCCTGCAAAGACCTATGTGCTCTTAAGCCTCCTGCCAGGTGTCACTATACCTCACTGCCTTCCCTGGGAAGTTCAGAAAGTAGGCCACCATGCTAACCACAGTAGAAGGTTCTATAGTGAGGTCCCCAGGTGCACGCCACCTCTCAGACGAGGAACTGCAGAAAGGGCACCAAGGTGTTCCATGAGCTTTGAAGTGTGGTGCCCTTCTGGCATGCCACAAATGCATCGGTTTCTCTGGGTGGGACACCCAGCCCTAGGAGGACACATTTCTGCAACATGGGATCCCCTCACGTTTATATGCCAAGATAATAGAAGTGTAGCAGGGATAGGTACCACTCAGAGAGGTGTGAATAGGAGACTAAGGGACCCCAGCAATGTCTGCTGTGCAGGGAGAGGCCTCCCATGAAATGAACAAAACTTCCAGACAATGGTGGTTTTATGTAACTCTCTTTTTAAAAAGAATTATTTATTTGTAATATATATATATATATTCTGATATATATATATCTAATATATATATATATTCTGATATATATATATATTACAAATAAATAATTCTTTATTTTTTTTCCTTTTTTTTATTAGATATTTTATTTACACTTCAGATGCCATCCCCTTTCCCCATTCCCCCCCTTAGAAAACCCCTATTCCATGCCCCCTTTTCCTTTTTGCATTTATACATTTTTTTAAATAATGTTAATCATAAGCGTTATAAGTTTGGAATTGTTCAATCAGAGGTGTAACCCACTGACCGACCTAGATATAACAACTATCTTTGACTGGTGGAGATACATGAATATCTGCCTCCCTGTCTCCCCCCTCTTTCTCTCTTTCATCACCTAGCTTCTCCTATCCTTCTCCTCCTCTTCTTACTCCTTTTCTTCCTCTCAGTATTCCTCCTACCTTAGCTCCTCCTACACATCACCCTTCCTGTTAAAATGAAACTTTTCTCTCAAAATACAATTAGAGCATAATTATGCCAATTTGTACCAGTGAGGTACAAGATAGTCCTAATACCCAGTCCATCATTTTGTTGACTAACCAGCACCTCTGTCATCTATCCTAACTAAAACATTTAGTTCTGAACCTGGCTTTAGGATGAATGTCAGCTGACGACCATCCACTCAAATCTTTTCTCTTACGGTAAATAGCTATAAGTTTTCAACCCCGTCAGAAATCCAGAATGACTGAGTTAACTATAATTGTGGGAAGCACAAAGCATAGCTTCTAAAACTTAGCCAATTTATAGAGACCTCTGAACACCTGAAAAGCCCCTATACTACCGAACGTTGGAGCATCAAATCTTCAGCCTTCTGGCCCAGAATCATCTGACAGACCTTGGTGATGCAGGATTATTAAGGACTGATTACTCTGTCTAGGCAGATATAATCAGTCGACTATTCTGCATGTGTGTCCTTTTCTGGACAGTAATTTGTCTGTAGATGGAGAGAGGCAATTCTTGCCTAGTGGCTGTTACCACACAACTGGAGTAACTCCAAGGATGCTCAATTTCTTCTTAGAATCCACGACAGGAAGCTGTCAGGAGCAGACAGGTCTCTAATCAATATGAACATTAATATATAAATATTTGTAGCATCAGTTCTATGGACTTCTGATGTTTTGAAAACCAACTATCCATGTAAGGTAACCTGGACTGTTTTCTGTTAACTCCTCTCAGCTATTTTTAAGTAAAATATGGAAAGCACCCTAACAATAAACTCAAAAATATGAATTTGCTATAGTCCCTTAACTCATAGGTTAACCGTCCCAAATCAGTTAAAAAAGTTAAAAAAGGGCTGGGTCTAGGCATTGTATTTCTAAATGTGTTATACAGGCACAATGCCCATGAGTGTATCAATATTCATCTCATTTTTATATTAATAAGAGGCTCGTACCAATGAAAACCTTAAATTTGAGATCAAAGTAAATTTTGTACCCTTTAAGAATTTATAACTTCATCTTGATAATAATTATACAGATTTCTACCAGTAGGTTATGGCTATGCAGTAAGTCCTAGCTAATCCCCCCTGTTCCAACAAAACCACTACTTGTCCCTAGAAAGACAGACCATTATTAACCACATTAGTCCCCAAGCTCAGGGAATAGGGGCGCTGACTCTTCTTTAACTTCTTCAAGCTGATTAAGGGCGTTGAGATTTTAGAAGAGGGGTGGGGGGGAGAGTAAGTTGATAAGCCTCTGATGCTGTGTCTTCACTGAATCCAGATGGAATTCCAGGACATCAGAGGTTTGGGCAGGTCTGCTCAGTATGCTTGATGAGTAGATACACCAAGGCTGTGTATTCTAGGATACTGCCTGAGTTCGATCACCTGGGATCCCTGCTTCCTCTGGGTTCTTGGATGTTGGGGGCAGAGCTGCCACCCAAGGTCTGCTCAGTGTTCTGGCCTAAGATACTGCCTGAGTTCGAGCACCTGGGATCCCTGCTTCCTCTGGGTTCTTGGATGTTGGGGGCAGAGCTGCCACCCAAGATCTGCTCAGTGCTCTGGCCCAGACCGGAAGCTCTTTATTTATTTTTCACTGTCTTCAGACACTCCAGAAGAGGGCATCAGATCTCATTACAGATGGTTGTGAGCCACCAAGTGGTTGCTTGGAATTCTGGAAGAGCAGTCAGTGCTCTTAACTGCTGAACCATCTGTCCAGCCCTTTATGTAACTCTCCAGACAAGCAACACATAGCAAGCAGTAAGACTTGCTTCAGCATACCAGCCCATCCCACAGACAAGGAAACTGAGGCTTAAAAGGGCAAACAGACCTATCTGGCTCAAGAAGGAAGTCAGGGCAGCTCAGGGCACCCAGTTAAAGTCTACTAACCCCAAATCCAAAGCTCTTCCACATCAGTGCTGCAGAATGAATCTCTGCTTGTTCCAGGGTATTAGGCTAGGAGAGAATTTGGAATCACAAGGCAACAGCAAACCATTGGAGCATCCTTATATCTGAAAGCCAAACCAATCTGGGGGGGGGGTCCATTTCCCAGCCTGATCTGACTCCAGCCAGGAGACATGGGGTGCAGGGTTGTAGTATGAGCCTCCTGTGCTTTCTAGGGAATGGCTGCTGGGGTCACATAGCTGGCTGCAGGGCTACTGGAACCATTGCTGTGGTGATTAATTAGACTTCATGCACACAGAGAGAGTCTCTGGGATCCTGCTGCTCCCTGTCAAAACTGCAGGGCTCATCAAACTGCAGGGTGCCAACCTGGAGCCACCATCCAGACCCACCAGGCAAGGGAGGAGACTGTCTAGAAAGTAGAAGCTCTGTTTTCAACCTCGACACACGCACCTAGCAATGGGCATCAGCTGCCTACTGCACATACTCAGGTGATGGACCCCAGTAGCAGCATCCCATGTTACCATCAGTGGAAGATCCATGTCGTGCCCTTGGGGAGTCCCAAGTAAACTCTCCTACCTCAAGTTGTTCTCATTACTGCTTCCAGTTGCCTTAGAAAAGTCATCCATCTGGAGTTCACGCAGCCCAGTGAGCTATGATCAGACTCCCACCAGCTCTGCTGTAGGGAATGCTGCTGCTGTGTAACAAGGAGAACAGTTGCCCTCATTGTTTTGCAGCAACTTGGAGACATCTTTTGTGTAGCTTTAGCCTACTGGAACTGATAGCCTCATGGGGAGCAAGGGGCAGCCCAAGTGTGTGTGGGTGACTCCTTTGATAGGAGGCAGCCATAGTGCCCCACCTTCAGGTGGTCCACAGTTTTCTCAGCATATATTATTATGAATCTCAGTGCAGACTGCTGTTTTCACTTCTTGCAAGAAACCACCCTGCTGCTGGTGTTATGTGTCTCTCTGTGTCTTATATGCATATATATGTTATGTATGTGTGCACGTATGAGTGTATGCATGTAGATCCAAAGGTCAATGTGGAATATTTTCCCTGTCTATTTTCCATCTTAGTTTTATTTTATTTTATTTTATTTTATTTTTGAGAAAGGGCTTTTCTGTGTGCCACTGGTTGTCTCAAACTCACTCTATAGATCAGGCTGGCTTTGAACTTAGAGATCTGCCTGACTCTGCCTCCCAAATGCTGGTATTAAAGGCATGTGCCACCGCTACTCTGCATTTTCCACTGTTTTAAATGACAGATTTTGCTTTTATTTGTATTTGTGTGTCTGTGTGAGCATCTACCTTCAGGTGACTGCTGCCACACGTGGCTTTTACACAGGAGCTGAAGGTTCCGCCCAGGCCACCCCTCAGCCCTCACCCTGCTTCTTTATCTTACAACATTCTTTAACCCTGCTGCTGGGGAGGCAGATTTGGGGTATAGTCTTCTGCCTCCATACTTGGCCACCACATGAATAAACTCTCTTTTGTATTGCAGCAATTAGCATACTCCACAGGGGGCAAAATGGTCCTGACTCCATGACATGTCCATGGCTTCAGGGGCTTTCCTGAGATACCACGTTTTCCCCTTTAAAAAGCATATTTTCCAGATGAGACCAATGCCAAGAGAAGTGGCCTGATGTAATTTGTTACAAATGAGGGGACATGATAAGGACCTCTAAGACAAAGACATCCTCATAGCTGTTTGACAAAGCCTAGGGAAAGTAAAGAGTACACATAGGCTCCGACCTGTGACCCAGTATTCCATTATTATGATAAAAAAAAAAAACCCACCTATGGTAGGAAGAGTTTAATTGAGGTTATGACATCAGAGCTATAAGAGTCCATCATGACTTCAGAGCTATAAGAGTCTGTCATGACAGAGAGGCATGGCAGTGAGAGACAGGCATGGTGGCTGACAGAAAGCTGGCAGTCACATCTTTAGCAGTGAGCTCAGAGCAGAGAGAACAACCTGGAAGAGGAGACTATGAACGCCCAGAGACTACCCCAGTGACAGGCTTCTTCAGCAAAACTGAACTTCCCTGCGACCTCTCCAGGCAGCACCATACACCAGGGACAACTGTTCAACTGCTTGGACCTATGTGGGAAAAGAGGCTAAAGGAGGGATGTTTCCTGAAGTAAGGCTATGATGTTCACACGGTCTCTAGCTCTAAGCTCAGGACAGTCCCCTCTGCCATGCTGTCCCATGGATCAGCCTCAACAGCTGTAGATAATAGAAGAAAGAAGGGTATGGATTCCAAGGACTGCTGGTTAGTTGGGGCTCAGTGAGTGTAGCTGGAACAGTCTGTGAACCTTCGCAAATGGCTGACACTCATGAGAGTGGCTCATCCCGTCGGCTCCTCCTATCAGTAGAAAACTTTCACACCCCTGAGGATGAGTAGTAGGCCCCACCAGAAGTGAATAGAAGAGTATGTTAGCTCGTTTGGGCTGTTGAAGGAAATACCAGACTGGTGGCCTAAATGACTTCATTCCCTTGCAGCTTTGGAAGCTAGAAGTCCAAGACCAAGGTATCAGAATGACTGTATTCCTCTGACACCTCTCCTTGACTGGCAGGGGGCTCTGCTCTCACTGGCTCTTCATAGGAAAGCCACAGGTCTCTGTGTCCCCATCTTTTCTGATGATAACAGATTGGATAAAGGCCTGCACTCAGAGCCTTGATTTTAATCACCTCTTTAAAGGCCCTGTGTCCTGACCGAGACATAGGTCACAAGCTTCAGAAAATGAATTTTAGGGATACAATTTAACCCATACTATTCCACCCTCTATAGTCACCAAACACAAGTTATATGCCTAATATATTTAGGTTGGCTACACAGACCAAAAGGCTCCAGGGCTGTCGGACTTTTTGACTCTGAGACATGACTTTGTCATTTACAGATATGCTGGTCTGTGCTCATAGTTCTCCTGAGATGCGTGAGGTACACGGGCTGCCAGATTGGATGCAGTGACTCCTCTCCACATTCTAGTTCCGACTTTGCACCACAGGATGTACCAGGGTCCCAGACTACTGGTCCAGAGGCAGAGGAAGGGCAGTGCCATAGAAATGAGGCTGGGAGATGGAATGTGATTACTGAGTCTGAGGATTTTTTATCTTTGAATGGTGCTGGTAAAGATATGCTAAATGTAAATATCCCAACACTAAGATCTCTCGGACCAACACCCACTTCCAGAACAGGGACTAGTTAAGGTTGAGTCATGAAGACAGGGCAATGTGAAAGAGAGGCCTAACAGGTTGTTTAAGGCTCCAGGATGTGGGGACTGCTGGCTATGCTGCAACGTAAGAGCAATCTGTGCAGATGCATGCATGCATTTGTGTGTGTTGGGGGGGAGGAATGTGTGCATGTGTGTAAAAGTGCCATGTGCATTCATATAGTGTGTGTCTGTGTGTACGTGTGCATCCACATCCATGAACACACTTGTGCATTCAAATATCATCATTGCTCTGGACTCTCTGCATCTTCAATTCAGAGCTGCAGAAGCCAGGATAGTATATCTGTGGATTGGCATTTTCATTTGGACCCTTTGGAGACACACTTTGCTGGAGGCAGATGTCTTTACCACGAATGCTACTGGACAGCTCTGCCTAATCTCTAGAAAGAGGTAGCAGGAAGACACCAGCCTCTGTGTGGACCTTGAAGAACAGGCAGAGGTCTCCTAGGATTACCCAGATGCAGGGCATCTGAGGTGGAGGATGCTCTTCAGCTATTTCTGAAGAATCACCAGCAACTGCAGCAGCCTCAACCTCCAGTCTTGAGTGACCTTTAAGGATTCTGGGCCCATCCATTGTTTTCTACATGAGCCCCACTGGGAGCAGGTTAGAACGGAGGTCCAGGCTTTTGTTTTAAAATCTCCATAAAGGAGATGCAGAAATCTACATTTCAACAAGTTGCCTGGTACCCCGGTTACAAGTACCCTTGAGAATCAGGGCAATAACCTTCTTCTATACTTTCATTAATACCCTACAACCAAAGACCCCAGAAACACACTTGGCATCTTATTTATTACTTCCTACATTCGGAACTCAGACAGCAGACATCTGGAGGGCATCTCAGGAGGGAAGAGCTAGGGAGGTGAGATGCTGTTGCTAACTAGGGAGTGGCTCAGAAGACAGATCACTCTGAATTGAGAACTGTGAACTTTAATCATCAGCTTGGCACAACCTACAATCGATTTGAAAGAGAATCTCATGAGATATTGTCTTCATTGGGTTAGCATGTGGGGGGTTGTCTTAATTAAGTTAATTGCTGTTAGGAGACCCAGGCCACCATGGGCAGTACCATCCCTTAGGCATGGTCTCCTGAACCACAAAAGAATGAAGAAATGATGCTGCGTACAAGCAAGGAAGAATGCATGCATATCTCTCTGTTCTTGATTATGGATATGACATGACCATCTCTTTCAAGTTCCTGCTTTGTCTCCCCCCCCCCGCCCCCAAACTAAAATAAACTCATTGTGCTCTTAAATTGCTTTTTCTCAGGGTATTTTATCACAGCAACAGAGATGAAACCAGGACAGTCCTATGACTGGGCCTCTCAGGAAGGCAGGACAGAGGAGCCTCTGGTGTCAAAATAGTACCATTCACCGACATTCACTGGGGGTGTGTGGCATCTTACGGTCTGAGCTACGTTGGTGATTTGCCTGTGTTAAGAGGTGATTATGGAGTGAACTCACTTCTGTCTTGCTCCACTACGAGAACAAGTGGCCTTGTCTGTGCCTAAGTTCTGAGACTGTTTACGTGGAGAGCAAGAACTGTTCTGCAATGTCTGTGGCTGCTTCTTTTTTCCTATCTTGTTGTTGTTTCCCTTGCCTAGAGAAGTCCAGCTACATCTGTGCTGTCCAAGGAAACAGGGTGACCCACAAGTTTGCCTTTTGATCTCCTATCTGATCTGGTGGATCCTCCAAGGAGCTCTGTGTTTTCTATGATGAACACTAAGCATGGAATCTACTGTCTATTCTGGGTGTTCCTCCCGGAGGTGGTTTTCCTTCCCATTATTACCCACTGGCCCTCCTACGAAGATGAATGCCCTTCAGGAAGAGCATGCCCTTCTCCACACCTCTGTGGCTGACTTCACACTGCTTCAAGGATGCCTACACATGTGTATCTATACACTATAACAATACCTACATCCTTCCTCCAGTCCTCAGCCCAGATGAGTCCCTATAGAAGAATAATGAGAAAGGTCACATGTCAGGTAAGGTGCAGAAACTGGTGGAGCTATGGTGTTGATTTTGGTTCTGACAGCCACAGTTCCAGTGATAATGATAGCAGCAGTCATGTGTGTGAGGGTTAAGGAGGGTGGGTAACTATGGTGACCAGATGCCTTGATGGTGGTGAAATACAGCTTGTTCTAGAATTCATAGCCACCAAGATCATAGGGATGGCCATGGTGCTAATGGTGACTGAAGTCCTTGAGGCCTGTCCACAGTGCTTATGGCCCACTTTTTTCCTCAGGCAAGGAAACTCTACATCAACCTCCCAAAGTTGCTTGTGGGCACACCGTGATGCGGAATAAAGCAGGTGCGACAGATCTCCATGGAGATTTATCCTCCACATCTGCAACTCTGGGCTCACTGCACTTCCATGCTCAGGTAGAGGGCACACATGTGGTCAGCTACATCCCCAGAAGTGTCTTCTGGTATTCATGGATGGGCAGAAGCTGACAGGGCCTGAAAAGTACAACAAGACAATGGACACCAGAGAAAGAGCAGGAAGCCCAGGAACTCAAGCTGCCCCTTCCGGGCAGGGGAACTAGACCAGACAGTCTAGACCAGTGGTTCTCATCCTTCCTAATGCAGCAACCCTTAAATACAGTTCCTCATGTTGTAGTGACCCCCAACCATAAAATTATTTTTGTTGCTACTTCATAACTGTAACTTTGCTACTGTCAAAATCTGTGTTTTCCAATGGTTTTAGACAATCCCTGTGAAAGGGTTGTTTGACATCTCAAAAGGGACTTCAACCCTCACGTTGAGAACCACTGGTTTAGACTAGAGAATTCTGAAAGTTTTGGTTCAGGTCAGGAGAAGGTAGAGATGAAAGGCAACTCAGGGAAACTGATCAAGACAAGACCCAAAACAGGACTCTGGAACTAGGCTAAGCTGTTCCCAGACAACAGACTTAGACTCTCCTTGTTTCAGTTGTGCCCAGGCAAACCTGGGCTTGTGTTGAAATGTTGTGAGGTCCCTCATTCACACACTCTTACCTGCTGGTCTGTTGCCTTCCAGGAGAGAAGAATCCTCTGAGAGAACCAGGCCACACCCTCCACACTCTCCATGACTGTGACCTCACTTGAGCCTCTGAGGTCTGACCGGCCTGGAGGTTTAGAGATTTGTGCCTCGTACTTTGAGGGAAGCATCCCGGGAATCAGCCACATGCATTTACTGAAGGGAGACTGCGCTATGTGAGGCAGGAAAAGGAAAACTTCTCCAGACAATTCTCACAGACAGAACTGGACACGGGAAGTTGGTTGTACTAGCACTGGGACTGCTGGGAAGTCAAGAGAGGGGAAGAAACAGCCAGATGTCCGCTAGAGCAGCAAGCCTCTGTGACTTAGACAGTGGGGAGGCTGTTACCTCCCTGGAAACAGTTACTGAAGGAGAAAGGGAAAGAGAGAAAGGGACAAGGAGAGAGAAGGAGAGGCAGAGGGAGGAGGAGAGAGGTAGAGGAGAGAGAAGGAGGAGAGAGGGAGAAAGAGGGGGGAAAAGGAGAAGGAGAGAGGGAGAGAGAGGAAGAGGGAGGGGAAAAGAGAGGAGAGGATGTCTTGCAATCACCCACTATCACTCTCATTGACCCTTGAAGGCTGCAAGAGAGAGAAGACTGGGAAAGTCAGTAAGCAGAAGGTAAGAGCTGTGGACTGAATGTTTTTGGCCTCTTCAAAAAGCAAGTTGATATTTAATCTTAAATGTATCAGTATTGGGAGTTGTGGCCTCTGCGAGTCCACAGAGTCACAAGGCTTTGCCCACGGGGCAGGCTAGGTGTCTTTATAAAAAGGTTTGATGGAGGGGTTCCACTCTTTCCTGCTTGCACTCTCTGCCATGAGGAGATACAGCGTCATTCTCCTCCAGAGGTTATAGCATTCAAAGAAGCATCTTTGAAACAGAGGCAGAATTCTCTTCAGAAAACAGGCTCGCCTGCACCTTGCTGGAAGATTTCACATCCTCCAGACCTGTAAGAAGTAAGTCTAAGGGTTTCTGAAGCAGGCTGTCTGGGGTTTTCAGCTTAGCACCTCAGAGAGACTGTGACAGACAGCATGGTAGTTGTTTCTACACAACCCTGGCTGAGTATTTGAGGGAACAGCTTCAAGGAGGAAGAACTGACTTCTCAGAGGTCCTTGGCTCCTCTAATTCTGGGCCTCTGATGTGGCCCTGCATCATGGTAGCAGGAACATAAGAAAGAGAACCTGTTCGCTGCCCCATGCAGAACAGACAAAAGTGGGGGCAGGAGAGATGATTCAGTGGGTGAAGCACTTGCCACCAAGTCTCAGGACTTGAGTTCAGTTTTTATACCTCATGTATTTAAAGAATAAAACCAACTCTTAAGAGTTGTCTTCTGACTCCAGCAATCATGGTATAGCATGTGCACATACATACATACACACATGTGTACACACACACACACGAACATGTGCAAAGAAACTGACACACACAATCTATCTCTACCTCTATCTCTATCTATCTAATATATATATATATATATGTGTGTGTGTGTGTGTGTGTGTGTGTGTGTGTGTGTGTATACATATATTGAGAGAGAGAGAGAGAGAGAGAGAGAGAGAGAGAGAGAGAGAGAGAGAGATGTAAAATAAAAGAAAGAAAAGGACCTAGTTTAAGCATTACCTTCAAAGTTATGCTAGGCCCCACCTTCTAAGGTTTCTACTTCCTCCCTAGGTAAACAGTGTTACCAACCGAGGACCAAGAATTCATATCGCAGTCATCTCATAGTCAAGCCATAGCTGAAGATAAGACATGGGACCGAGTATGCACTGACCACCATGTGTCCCCAGTGCAGGAAGCTGACCTATATTGGGACCTCTGATCATCAGGGATAAAAGCTCCTTCCATGCAAAGCTCAGAGCTTTCTAAGAAAAACATACAGGGCTGGGGAGATAGGTTACTTGCATTCATGAAGACCAGAGATTGATCCTCAGAACCCACATTTAAAAGCCAGATGAGAGGCTTGCAGAGAACCAAAATTCAGTTCCCAAAACCCACATGGCAGTTCACAACCATCTATAACTCCAGTTCTAGATCTGATGCCCTGGTCTGCCCTCAGCAGGTACCAGGCACACACTTGGTGCACATACATACACAGATGCAGACAAAACACCCATAAGCAAAAATTAAAAAATAAACAAAATTGTTTTAACTGGCTATGGTGACATATTGAAGCCCAATACGGTAGAGGTAGAGACGGGTGGGTTCCTGGATCTTGCTGGCCAGCAACCTAGCTGAATTGGCAAGTTCCAGGTCAATAATGAGACCTTGTCTCAAAAAGCATAGGAAAGAAAATATGCTCAAAAAGGAAGACCCTCCTTCTCCCATTAGTTATCAAATGCTAATGGCCCCTCATTAAGGGCTGGGAGCTAGAGGGCACGGCTCCCATCTCTGCTGGCATTCTAGTCGGCTTGATCTTATGACCATGCACACATAGGCAAGCAGCACTTACTGGAATCCATGGGTTATTCAAAAAAGAAAAGAAATGCAAGAAGCTGGGAGGGAAAGAGAAGGAAGGATGGGAGAGTCAGGGAAGGGAAATGTGGACTAGAAAGGATAATATTAAAATAAATAAATAAGCAAAGTTCATGGGGTTGTGAGGAATGACACCCTGAATTAGCCTTTGGCTTCTACATGTATGCACATACACGCATCTGTGTACACACGAACATGCACACACATGAATATGCACATATGTGTATACATCTACAAAAGAACTATACACAGAATGGGATGGATGTGGCTGGATGGACTGTGGAGCAGGGCTTTCCATCATCGGGGTTTTCTGTCATATCATGCTTCAATATGGCAACCTTGAGTGTCACAGAAAGCTGGCTGTGTCCTCTCATGCCATGGTGGGAAGGGGCAGAAAATACACACTTTATCACCTAGAGATCTCTAAGGCAGACCATGTCTCGAGTCCTTCCGCCGGAGGGGCACACGGGTCAATTGCCTTCTCCCCAGGATGGCAATGATGGAAGCAATTTGAGGAGAAGAGGGCAGAGGCTTGCCTGAAGCTTCTCTGCATGGACCCAGAGACTGATGACATCCATCCCGGAGGCTCCCAGTGGGAGAGCTCAGTTGCTTCTGCAGCTTGGCAAGTGGCTGCTCTTGAGAACCATCAATGACAAGGACCCTGCAGTTGGAAGCACTCCTTTGCATGGCCAGCCACACAGTTCTGATAGCTGAAATATTCTCTATATTACTCTAAAGTTTTCCCATAACTTTCCTATAACTTCCTCTTTAGGGGGTATGCTGGTTATTTATTTATTTATTTAGCCAACTTGACGCCGCTTCAATTGAGATTAGCT